>NC_052158.1:4206851-4226830 GCF_902713615.1 Scyliorhinus canicula
TCATTAACTTCTGTCTCAAAGCAGCCCCAGGCATGGATGGTCAAACTGTGTTTTACTTTTGTGGAAACACAAACTGAAACATGTTGTCCAGCTCCTCTGACCTGTCCCTTACGTACACCCAGCCTGACTCCAACTCAAGTTAGATGTTTGGTATTTATTTATTAGGAATTATTTTGACTGAAATTTATATTATGTCACTGTGAAAACGAAGAGCTTTTGAAAAAAATCAACTTTTGAGGATGACAAGATTGTCTGAATTTATTCCAAGATAATTTTTTTTATTGATTTAAAAGCGAGTCTGAAATGTCTCTGGTGCTGGCTGACTCCTCCCCCAGCCCTAAGGGCTTTTCATACTGATGATGGGGGTGTTGGTTGAGTTGATTTGTTAATAGGAGGGACTATGAGACACTCACCATTTGGGACTTTTTGTGAATGAAGAGAATCTCAACTCACTTCACCATCCTGGTCATTCTTTACCCTTTGACCCTTTTCACAATCTATAATTAACTCCTTGCTGCTCTTTGACACATTCTCAATGTAAAGAGCAGCTGGATTTGTTTATTCTCAGTGTCAGCTCGAGGTGATACCATAACATTCACTGTTGTGAAAGATCTTGTGGAACAAGTTCTGTGAGTTGGGGAATTTGAGATGATTAATAACAATAATGGAGCATAATTTCCACATTGGCCATGAAAACAAATCTGTGTTTGTGACGGAGCAGAAAGCTCACATTTCAAATCCATCTACATTTTTCAGACTGGTGGAAAGAACAACAACAGTTAAATCGTGTGTGGAGAAAGTCGTCAATGAGACTGGGATTTGTAAAGTGCCCCCTGATTTTAATGGAATTTGAGGAACTATATTCAAAACTTTCTGACTTTTGAAATCGCAAATTGGTTATGAAAGAATGTCTCCTGAAATCCCTCTATTCAGTCCAGTGACTGAGATATTAAATCAAACACTCGTATTGAACCCCTTTCAGGGTCACTAACTGTTGGGAAAGTCCTCCCCTTTTCACTTTCCCAATATAGTTAATTACTGACTAAATTCTAATCCAAATGGATAACACAAGGTGTTCAGAAAAGATAGGAAAGGAAGGAAAGGAGGAGGGACGGTGGTATTGGTTCGGGAGAACATTTGCAGTTCTGGAGAAAGAGGATGTCTCGGGTGATCCGTGGGTGGCAGGTAACACAGTGTTAGCACTGTTACTTCACAGCGCCAGGGTCCCAGGTTTAATTCCGGCTTGGGTTACTGTCTGGGTGGAGTCTGCATGTCCTCCCCGTCTCTGCTTGGGTTTCCTCCGGTGATGTGTTAGGCAGGTTGGTTCGATGTGGTCTGCACTCGATGCAGTTGATGCTACAAACAGACCTCTAACACTGGAGAAGGCCCAACACAGTTTTATTGAATGATAGAACTATATACATACTCAACTGTGGGTCAACACTATACTGAACTGACTGGAGACCTTGTTCTAGCCTGACCAGACTTACGAGCTACCGCATGGTGTTTTGCACTGGCTAGCTCGTGGACTCTGACTGTCTCAGTGGGTGGGTCCAGAGAGAGCGGGAACCTAGCGCCCTCTGGCTTTACAGTGGTAGTGTCCTGTCTGGTGATTGGCTGCACTGTGCTGTGTGCTTACTGGTCATCCTGTGTGTCAATCACTGCCTGCCTGCACCTCATTATATACGTGAGTATTCAACGAACCGCACGGGGAGATCGATCGGGTTGTCCCATGGGTCTCGTGGGGGTTACAACAGAGCCTTTTTCAATCGTTGGTAAATATAGTTCGTACATATAGAGCTCCATCTATAAACATACATAATACACAGAATGTAAACTGCCTGTTAAAACATGCTTTCCTCATGCTTTTAGAAAAACAAGCCGATATCAGAGAGGTCAGATCGCTGTGCCTGCCTCTTTCTGCAGGTTATGGGGATCATTGGCAAGAACATGGAGTGATCACAGAAAGCACAGGTACATGGAGCGAGGAAAAAGAGGACAAGGTGAAGATTGGGCCTCCAGCCAACGCTCTTTCATTTCCTCTTGATCATGGTGCCCTGGCCATTGCCTGTCTTGTCTACCCTGTGAACCCCACCTCCTGGAAAATCCCTCTGGACATCCAGGGCCCCACAGTAACCTGTTTGAGAATATTGCTTCATTGCTGGTCTCATTACCAGCCCTTTTGTCTTGCACCATCATTTAAAATAAACATTTGTGTGTCTTCAGTATCTATCACAGATTTCCTTTGTAGTTCTTCCACCTCCCTCCTCCCACGGCCTTCCCCACCTCTGAACCTGTGGTATGTCTAACCGTTTGCAGTTTGATAAAAGGTCATCAATCTGAAAAGCAAATTCTACCTCACTCCACAGATGCTGCCAGACCTGCTGAGTTTTTGTGTCATTCCCTCTTGTTACTTGAATGATTGTGTGTGATTACCTGGGGCTGCTGAGAGTGTGATTGTTCTTGATAAGAACATGTTCATTTTAGTTTAAGTTCGTGCCATGAGAATGTCAGAGATTCAAATGAAACTTTCGTAATTTCTGAAAGTTTGGCTTCTTATGTTTCAAGTTAGATATTTGGCCTGGATTTATTCCGGCTGAGGCTTGTTTGAATGATAAAATGCAGAATCCTTTTAGAAAAGGGATAAAAAGCAGCTTTGGAGAATTGCGAAGTTAGTTTGAAAATGTTCCTCGTACTTTTTGTTTCTGTTGATTGAAGAGCAAGTCTGAAACTGCTGTCGTACTGATTGCCTCCTCCGTCACCACAATGGCTTTTCACAGCACAGAACTAATTAACTCTTTATTTGCCATATTGCACTCCTCAGTTTACAGACATGGGAGTGGATTCTCCGGTCCCCCAGCCGTGTTTCTCGGTAGCGTGCCGATCGCGGAGGGCGCGATTCTCTCTTCCTGCCGCTTGTCCATAGGATTTCCCATTAAAGCCATCCCGCACAGCTGGGAAACCCACAGATGAGGGTGCACTTCCAGCAGGAAAACAGAATCCCAACAGCCGGAGGGTTTTAGCTCAGGTTATATGTTTGTTTTTAAGAATCAACTTCAACAATGCCAGCACACTTATTACATTCCTGTGGGAGAAGTATTGTGCCAGAAGAGAGTTTGAGCTGTTTGATCGAGATAATTGAGCATGAATTTCAGGCCCTGTCATGAAATAAATACTTTGGGCAGGATTTAACCACCGTGTTGTGCCCGACGTGGATCTGGGCGCGCCTGGTAAATAGCAGGAAAGTCCAAAATCATGATTCACACCAGGCATGAACCAGTCTGTAATTCACCTGACCCGTACCCGATGGCGAATTTCAGATCTCGTCCAGGAATGGCGAGCATATCATAAACCTTCATCTGCATTCATTTCCCCCAATCCCTCCTTCATCCTCCCATCTCCCATTTTACTCCTTCCCCCAACACCTCCCTCCCTCTCCCCCCACCTCCATTCCCCACCCCTCAATCACACAGCCTCCTCCCTGACCACTCTCTGCCACCCTCCAAGGTTCTGTGTAACTTCACCCCAGGGTTTGCACTGTTGCCTCGCAGCGCCAGTTTCCCAGGTTCGATTCCCGGCTTGGGTTGGGTTGCTGTCTCTGCGGAGTCTGCACGTTCTCCCCGTGTCTGCGTGAGTTTCCTCCGGGTGCTCCAGTTTCCTCCCACAAGTCTGAAAGACGTGCTTGTTATGTGAATTGGACATTCTGAATTCTCCCTCTGTGTACCCGAACAGGAGCCTGAATGTGGCGACTAGGGGATTTTCACAGTAACTTCATTGCACTGTTCATGTCAGCCTCCTTGTGATGATAATAATAATTAATGTTCAGACCCCCAGCTGTGGTTAACACAGACTGAGCGATCCCTGGGCACCACCATTCAAGACGCGGCTTTCCACTGTGGTTACCACTATAGCAGCGTTGGCTTCTTTCCAAGCATTGTTGGCACCATCTCCTGCGTCCTCCAGTGAATGTCATTGCTCTGGCCTATCATCGGCATCAGCTCTGGGACAATCTTGTCCAGTAGCTTGGCATCTGACTAGGACCCAGCAGACCTCCGACTGCTGGCCCCCTTGGTTCCTACCTCCACCTGATGTACATCAGCAACTGTGTGATGCTCACTGGATTGTACCCCAGAAGCCTGTCCACTAATATCGCCCACCAAGGAGTATGTCTGTGTGCTGGTGGAAGGTGGGGGTGATAGCTGTGACCCCTCACCTGGTGTCCCCTCAGAGCTCTCCTCCGAGGTTGTCCCTTGGGTGGTGGAGGGCAGGGAGCGACTCCGGATAGCCCATCAGATGGTGATCACGCCTAACAATGGACATGTGGTCGGTGAGAGGGAAGGATCATTTAGTCTGACCTGAACAATTCATTTGAGACGGATCATCTGGGTGAAGGGGCCGTGGATCCTCACCCCGTGGCACAGGCCAACCTCACTGTCGGTTACTGCTCACTCCTCGGACAGCCCCGTGATTTCCAGGGCCCGTTTCTCATCGGAGGTGAGGACACAGATCCCTGGCTGTCCTCTCCTCCGGAGACAAAGAGAGGGCATTGTGAGCCGCATGTTCTTTTTAATATAAATTTAGTGAACCCAATTCATTGTTTCCAATTAAGGGGCAATTTAGCGTGGCCAATCCACCTAGCCTGCCCATCTTTGGGTTGTGGGGGCGAAACCCACGCAAACACGGGGAGAATGTGCAAACTCCACACGGACAATGACCCAGAGCCGGGATCGAACCTGGGATCTCGGCGCCGTGAGGCTGCAGGGTTAACCCACTGCGCCACTGTGCTGCCCGTGAGCTGCATGTTTGATGGGTCAGGGGGGTCTATAGCAGGTGACATGTGTGGGCACTGCACCTGGACATGAAAGGGTTGTGCTGGTGGGTGCCAGGGGTTCTGAGGAACAAGCACGAAGATCGGATGTGAGAGGGTGCAAAGTGTCAGCCAGTGATTTGTGGAGAGGGGCGAGGGATTGGGGTTGTAATTTGAGGGGTGGCAGGTGGAACTGATGTCAGGAGAGGGGTAACTTCCCCCTGCAACTCGGTGGAGGTCGTTGGCCTCCCGGCATTGGATGGTGGTCCTCCTCCTGGTCATGCTGCCCGAACTGACAGCCGCTGCCACTGCCTCCCCAGCAGGATTGGTGGTCCTGCTGCTTGCCCTCCGACCCCCCCTCAGGGGAACAGGGTGCCCTGACTCACATCCAAAGCATCTGGCCAGGTCGGCATCCCCATAGTTGGCAGCAGGTCTGTGCACTGCCATGCTTGTGTGTTGACTGGGAGTGAATGGTGAGGAACATTTAAAAGCTGCCCACCCCCGTTAGCGGTGAGAAGCTGAGGCGCAGGTTCGGTAAATCAGACGGCGAGACAACCAGTAATGGCAAAAATCTTGTGGGGGCTCATCTTCGGCACTCAGTGCTGTTGAATACAGGCTGTGATCTCGCCAATAGTAACACCATCGAGTAACACCCTGCCAAACGTGTCCAAAATGACACTTCAAAATGTTTCCGTTCAATCACGCTCCATACTTAACACAGAATGAGAGAGGTCTTGTGTGACAACGAGTAGCTTTCCAACCTTTGGGCCATTAGTTCCAGGGCAAACTCTGAGACTTCATGGCCATGGAAGGTTTGTTCATAACATGGTCAAACAAGTTGATTATTAGCTTGTAGATACTTATAGTATGCCTAATAGCAGGTGGTCAGAATGGAGAGATGGCCATAATGCAGAAGGCAATGAGAAACCACTGCAGCACTCTGCCAGGAATGATACTGTCCAATCCAATAGAAGTCTATGGTTGCTAATGCATTGTGGGAGGAGGAGAATTGGTATCGAGCAGCTTGAAGGAAAAAACAAATAGAACAATTAAAACCAATTTGGTGAATATAGTGAGATTGGGTTTTTAAATTTGATTTTGACAGCAATTGCAGGAACTGTGTTTATAAGTTCACAAGTAACAACTGTGGACTTTTGAATTCACAACAGATCCTTAAATTGTCTCCTGAAGCACGTCTATGCTGTTTGACCGACAAAGGAAAACCATTGCCATTGATCTGTCACAGACACTGAATGTTGCAAAAGGTCCCCTTTATAGTTCATGACTGTGGTTAAATACTGACTAAATTCACCTGGATTGGGAGTTATTTTCTATTTAGATATCTCTTGCTGTTGGATTTTCTTGTCACCAAACAGGGAGGAGGCACCTGAATACCTTTCTAACCTGAGTTATGACCACAGCAGATGTTAATTGCTGAGCAAGTCACATCCCTGAGGGAATTTGATATATGAATGAAGCCCCGTTTTCATCATATTCTGAAAGGGAGAAGAAATTTCCTGATCTCAGCAGCATCGAATTCCAGTACCATTTCTTGAGTTTTAAAAATGGTCGGCACGGTAGCACAGTGGTTAGCTCTATTGCTTCACAACTCTAGGGCCCCACCTCCAGGTGCTCCGGTTTCCTCCCACAGGCCAAAGATGTGCACGTTAGGGGATTGACCATTTTAAATTGTCCAAAAAAAGGTTCGGTGGGGTTACAGGGGTACAGGGATGTGGTAGAGATGTCGGCTTAGGTAGGGTGCTCTTTCCAAGGGCCGGTGCAGGCTTGATGGGTCGAATGGCCTCCTTTTGCGCTGTAAATTCTACAATTTTATGGTTCGATGAAAGGTTTATTAAAAAGAAGTTAAGAAGGCTTGAACACACAAGATTACACAGTCAAAATAGTCTGACAAAATATTCCCCTCCAAAAATCTACTTGATCAGATCCACAGGTAAACACCTTCCAGCCAACATTCCGTGATAGATGTTTAACTACAAAACTCCAGGAATGTTGCCTGAAGCAAAACTCCTGTCACTGCAGTCAAGGTGTACCACACAACTTCTCAAACTCGCTTCTGCTGTGCTGTAGAAATCCAGGAATCTTCAGAAACAAAACTGCTTTCTCAAACCCAAGAGTTTTCTGGCTTGACTGGGTGGTTGATTCAAACTGTGCACCTTACACAGAAACAGACATAGAAAATAGAAACAGGATGGGGCAATTCGGCCCTTCCAGCCTGCTCCACCATTCATCATGATCATGGCTGATCATCAAGTTCAATACCCTGATCCCGCCTTCCCCCCATATCCCTTGATCCCTTTAACCACAAGAGCTATATCGAATTCCTTCTTGAAATTACACAACGTCTTGGCCTCAACTACTTTCTGTGGTAGCGAATTCCACAGATTCCACTCCCTTGATGGAGAGATTTCTACTCACGTCAGTCCTAAAAGGCCCTTATCCTCAAACAATGGAATCTAGTTCAGGACTCCCCCACCATCAGGAACATTCTTTCTGAATCTACCCTCTCTAATCCTGTTAGAATTTTGTAGGTTTCTATGAGATCCCCTCTCACTCTTCTAAACTCCAATGAATATAATCCCAGCCGACTTAGTCTCTCCTCATCTGACAGTCCCGCCATCCCAGTAATCAGTCTGGTAAACCTTTGCTGCACTCCCTCCATAGCAAGAACATCCTTCCTCAGATAAGGACACCAAAACTGCTCACAATACTCCAGGTGTGGTCTCACTAATCCCTATCCAGTTGTATAAATATGTTGTACAATTTATACAAGTTGCAGTAAAACATCCCTATTCCTATACTCAAATCCTCTCTCTCTGAAGGCCAACATACTATTTGCCTTCCTTGTTGCCTGCTGTACGCTTACTTTCAGTGACTGATGCACGAGGATACCAAGATCTGTGTATCCACCTCTCTCAATTTACACCCATTCAAATAATAATCTGCCTTCCTATTTTTTCTACTGAAGTAGATAACCTCAAATGTATCCACATTCTATTGCATCAGCCATGCATGTGCCCACTGACTCAGCCTGTCCAAATCCCACTGAAGCATCTCTGCATCCTCCTCACAGCTCACCCTCCCACCCAACTTCACATCATCTGCAAATGTGGAGATACTACATTTAGTTCCTTCGTCCAAATCATTAATATATAATGTGAACAGTTGGGGGTCCTCGCACAGATCTCTGCGGTACCCCACTTGCACTGCCTGCCAATCAGAAGTTATTCCAACTTTTTGCTTCCTGTCTGCTAACTAGCTTTCTGTCCATCTCAAGACACGGCTCGCAATCCCATGTACTTTAACTGTACACAGTAATCTGCTGTGTGAGATTTTGTCGAAAGCCTCTACTAATTACATCTTCAAAGAATTATGGTAGATTTGTCAAGCATGATTTCCCTTTTGTAAATGCATGCTGACTTTGTCTGATTCTACCACTCCTTTTAAACCTTCTTCCAGCCCAGAGCTGTTCCCTGGAGGTCTTACCCCACACACAGAGCCAACACAAGTCAACGTATTTCCTCAAGTGTTCTTTCTTCCTTTCATTTTCGATTCCATTATCCTCATAACCTTCCTTTGTTTACGTTACAAGTTGTAAAAGCCTCACTCCTCTTTGAAATTTAACAGCTGAAAAAAAAATCCCTCTCCATCTCCGAATGCAAATTTCGAAAGACTGCATATTTACTTATAAACCTGCTTGACCCACACCTCATTTCAAATGCATGCACTTAGTAACCATGCTCCTTTTTGATTCTCAACTCTCCAGAAAAGCTGTCTCCATTAACCTTTCCACAGCTCAATTAAATCATTTGACACGCACACTGCCTTCTTTACAGAATATCAGAATATTCCCCAGAAATTCTAAAAATAAACTTTCTCACACCGGTGATATGAATGGTTTAACACAGGCTGATATTTATCTGGAAAAATAATGCACCAAAACTATTTGTTTTATATTTATTGGTAATGGCATGATATGAAGACTATCGACAACAACTGGTATTTATCGAGTGTGTTAAAATGTCCCAAGGCATCCTACAGGAGTGTCATTAAGAAAATTGGACACCGACATTCTTAAGGAAAATACAGAAGATGATCAAATGCTTGGTCAAAGTGGTAAATTTTCATGAGAGTGTTAAGAAATAAAATTGAGAAAGAAAGGTGAAAAGGTCACTGGACTAGTAATCCAGAGACCCAGGCAAGATCTGGGGAGTCCGCTCCAGTTCTCACCATGGCAGATGGTGAAACGTGAGTTTCAGAAAATTCTGGAATTAAAAGTCTAATGGTGACGATGAATCATTGTCAATAGTTGTAAAAGCCCATCTGGTTCACTAATGTCCTTTAGGGAAGGAAATCTGCCGTCCTTACCCTGTCTTGCCTACATGTGACCCACAGCAATGTGGTTGACTCTCAAATACTCTCTGAAGCAGAGGGCAGTTAGGGACAGGCAATAAATGCTGGTCCAGCCAGCGACGCTCACAACTTGTAAGTGAATAATAAAAACACGTTCAGAGAGGATATTTCAGCAGTTCAGAGCCCGACAGCTGACGCATGGTCTCCAATGATGGAGTTACTAAAATCAGCTGCCAAAATTGGAGGAGTGCAGATATCTCCGAGGCCTGTAGGTCTGAAGGAGAGTGAAGAAATCAGGAGGAGAGAGACCATGAAGGAATTTAAAACAAGAATGATCTTAAAATCAAGGCGTAATGAAGTTGGGATCATTGTAGGTCAGTGAGAGAGGTGAATGGGATTTGGTGTGAGCATCAAAGTATTGGATATGTGAGTTTAGGGAAGAGAGAATGTGGCAAGTGCACCCAAGAGTGTGTTTTCATTTAAATTCTGGCCAGACCAGCATTTATTGTCCATCCCTAATTGCCCCTTGACAAGGTGGTGCTGAGCTGCCGTCTTGATGCCGCTGCAGTCCCTGAGGTGTAGGTACACCCACCGTGCTGTTAGGGAGGGAGCTCCAGGATTTGGAGCCGGCGACACTGAAGGAACGGCCGATATATTTCCCAGTCAGGATGGGGAGTGACTTGGAGGAGAACCTCCAGGTGGGGTGATCCCAGGTATCTGCTGCTCTTGTCCTTCTAGATGGTGGTGATTCAAAAATCACAATGATAGCTCAGCACTTACCACAGTTCCTTTAATTTCATCGAAATCAGAGACACTTTTAGGATACCGGTCTGACTGACTACTTTCCCCAACATAGTTTTAACTGTTCTATTTGCCCTTTCCAACAGACCTGACAATGCCGATAGTTTGAGATGTGGACTTTATGCTTTATTTGAGATAATTTTCACATTTCTTTCATCACCTGACCCACAAATCACAAGAACTTACGCAACAGTAATGATAAGCTGTTTTAAAAAAAACACAAATCCAACATCTTACCTGGATGATTGCCAATAGCAGTAAAGATTTCATTGCCTGAGCTCTGTGAGAAATCCTCTGGGGTGGGGCAGGAGTCAGCCAGCTCAATTTCAGACTGGCTTTCAAACCAATAAAAAAAACAAGCATTTGGAAACCCATCAACCTAACTTTGCATTTCCCAAAGTTTATTTTAAACCTTATGTAATGGACCAAATTTTCTAATATCTGTATTGTTGGAGGCAGGATGCACCCCACAATGATTCATGTGGGGGCCTCGTGGGCACACTGACCCACTGACCACAGAATCTCCCAGGAAAGTTGATTTTCCCACGAGCCTTATCCCTGGTCCCCTGGATGCTCCACAAAACTCTCTGACCCCGAACTCGGTTGGGAGACTTTGGACAGTTTGGATTATTCACCCAGGGAATGTGAGACAAATTACAACCTGGATGAACTACAGAACTGAACCCCCCCAATCCTTCACACTGACCATTCCCGTGCCCCCTGACTCCCCACTCAACCCCTTGGTGAACTCCCATCCTCCCCTGTCATGTTCTTCGTGCTTCTTGTTCCCAGGATAGATGCTGTAGTGTTCACAAAGACCACACAAGCTAAATTCATTAACAAAGCTAACTTTTATTTACACTACTTAATTAAGCTCGACCGCTTACTCCTATAGTAAACAATAATCTAGCAATTAACAATCTACACTCAACGGACACTAGTCTGTACACTCTACCTATAACTGTACTCTGATCTCTCTCACTACTCCGATGCTCTCCTCCCCGGCCTTCTCCCAGTAAGCCAGAGAAGACACAGCCAGAGTGAGGCACAGCGAAGAGTGAGTTGGGGAATTTTAAGCTAGGTGGGAATTCGAAGCTGGGTTGGCAGGAGGTGCTTTTTAACCCTGGTAAGTGACTGGTAAGTAATTTTTCTTTTCATTTGTCTAATTATTTATTTATTTTTTCTTTCATTTTTTGGAATTGTAGTTGTATAAGTTAACCTAAGGTTTAAGACATGGCAGGAGATCCCAGACCTGTGTCATGCTCCCCGTGTGCGATGTGGGAGCTCAGGGACACGTCCACGGCTTGGGTCACTGTCTGTGTGGAGTCTGCACATCCTCCCCGTGTGTGCGTGGGTTTCCTCCGGGTGCTCCGGTTTCCTCCCACAGTCCAAAGATGTGCAGGTTGTGTGGATTGGCCATGATAAATTGCCCCTAGTGTCCAAAATTCTATGATCTATGATTAACCTAGGACAAAAGTTTGGCACAACATCGTGGGCCGAAGGGCCTGTTCTGTGCTGTATTTCTCTATGTTCACTGTCCCTGGCTCCTTCACGTGCAAGAAGTGCGTCCCATTGTAGCACCTGTTAGATCGCTTGATGGCTCTGGAGCTGCGGATGGACTCACTTTGGAGCATCCGCGATGGTGAGGACGTCGTGGATAGCACGTTTAGCGAGTTGGTCACACTACAGGTGAAAGTTACTGAGAGAGATAGAAAATGGGTGACCAACAGACAGAGCAAGAGGAGGAAGGCAGTGCAGGTGACCCCTGCGGTCATCTCCCTGCAAATCAGATATACCGTTTTGGATACTGTTGAGGGAGATTGCTCACCAGGGAAAAGCAGCAGCAGCCAGGTTCATGGCACCATGGCTGGCTCTGCTGCGCAGGAGGGCAGTACGAAGAATGGCAGAGCGATAGTGATAGGGGACTCAATCGTAAGGGGAATAGACAGGCGGATCTGCGGACACAACCGAGACTCCAGGATGGTATATTGCTTCCCTGGTGCAAGGGTCAAGGATGTCTCGGAGCGGCTGCAGGACATTCTGGGGGGTGGGCGGAGGGGGTGAACAGCCAGATGTCGTGGTGCACATAGGCACCAACGATATAGGTTAAAAACGTGATGAGGTCCTACAAGCTGAATTCATCAAAAGTAGTAATCTCAGGATTGCCACCAGTGCCACGAGCTGGTCAGAGTAAGAATGTCAGGATAGATAGGATGAATGCGTGGCTCGAGAGATGGTGCAAGAGCGAGGGCTTCAAATTCCTGGGGCATTAGAACCGGTTCTGGGGGAGGTGGAACCAGTACAAACTGGACGGTCTGCACCTGGGCAGGACTGGAACCGATGTCCTAGGGGGGTTGTTTGCTCGAGCTTTTGGGGAGGGTTTAAACTAATGTGGCGGGGGATGGGAACTGATGCAGGACGTCGGGGGGAAGTAAAACGGGGCCAGAAACAAAAAGCAGTAAGGGGGAAAGTGTAAGGCAGAGAAGCCATAGTCAAAAATCGAAAAGGGCGACAGTACAGGGTACAGTGACTGAGGAGAGTGTGGAAAGGGAGGTGGCCAATGCAGGATTGAGGGTGTTGTACCTAAATGCGCACAGTATACGGAACAAGGTAAATGAGCTTGTTGCGCACATTGAAATTGGCCGGTACGCTGTTGTGGGCATCACAGAGACGTGGCTGCAAGGGGATCTGGGCTGGGATCTAAATATCCAAAGATATGTGTCCTATCGAAAGGACAGGCAGATGGGCAAAGAGAGCAGTGTTGCATTGTTAGTAAGGAATGAAGTTAAATCGATAGCAAGGAGCGATATAGGATCAGAAGGCATTGAATCTCTGTGGGTAGAGTTGAGGAATCGCAAAGGTAAAAAGACCCTGATGGGAGCTATATACAGGCCCCCCTGCAGTAGTCAGGATGTGGGGCAGAAAATAAATCAGGAGATAGAAAAGGCATGCAAAAATGGAAATATTACAATAATCATGGGAGACTTTAATATGTAGGTGGACTGGGAAAATCAGGTTGGTAGTGGATCCCAAGAAATAGAGGGCGCAATTCTCCGCACTCACGACGGTGCGGAGAATAGCGGGGGTCATAAATTTTTACGGCCACGCTAGTCCGACGCCCTCCCGCTATTCCGCCCCCCCCCCCCCCCCCCCCCACGCCTGACTCCCGACACGAATCGCTGCCGCCGTTTTTTTACGGCCAGCAGCGATTCTCAGCTGGCCGATGGGCCGAAGTCCAAGCCCTTTACGGCTGTTTTTACGAATGGCAAACACACCTGGTCTGGCCGTTCGTAAAAACGGCCGTAAAGTCCCGATTTTGAAAACCATGGCACCGATTGGCACGGCAGTACCACGGCCGTGCCAAGGGTGCCATGGGCCCGCGATCGGTGGGCACCGATCGCGGGCAGCGGGTCCGATTCCCGCGTACTCTTTGTCCTTCCGCCGCCCCGCTGTATCACTTCAAAGCTAGCACCCTTCATACCAGGCAACATCCTGGTGAACCTCCTCTGCACCCTCTCTAAAGCACATCCTTCTGATAATGTGGTGACCAGAACTGTTTGAGAAGGGAGGGAGGCAGAAGACAGGAAACTATAGGCCGGTTAGCCTGACTTCGGTCATTGGTAAGATTTTAGAGTCTGTTATTAAAGATGAGATCGCGGAATACTTGGAAGTGCATCGTAAAATAGGACTGAGTCAGCACGGCTTTGTCAAAGGGAGGTCGTGTCTGACAAATCTGTTAGAGTTCTTTGAGGAGGTAACAAGCAAGTTAGACAAAGGAGAATCAATGGACGTGATATATTTAGATTTCCAGAAGGCCTTTCACAAGGTGCCGCATAGGAGACTGTTAAATAGGTTATAAGCCCATGGTGTTAAGGGTAAGATCCTGGCATGGATAGAGGATTGGCTGACTGGCAGAAGGCGGAGAATGGGGATAAAGGGGTATTTTTCAGGATGGCAGCCAGTGAATAGTGGTGTGCCTCAGGGGTCTGTGCTGGGTCCACAACTTTTTACAATATACATTAATGATCTGGAATAAGGTACTGAACTGTTAGTTTGCAGATGATACAACGATCTGGAGAGGGACCGGTAGTATTGAGGAAGCAAGGGGGCTGCAGAAGGACTTGGACAAGCAAGGAGAGTGGGCAATGAAGTGGCAAATGAAATACAATGTGGAAAAGTGTGAGGTTATGCACTTTGAAAGGAGGAACCTAGGCATAAACTATTTTCTAAATGGGGAAATGCTTCGGAAAGCAGAAGCACAAAGGGACTTGGGAGTCCTTGTTCACAATTCTCTTCAGGTTAATGTGCAGGTTCAGTCGTCAGTTAAGAAGGCAAATGCAATGTTAGCATTCATGTCGAGGGGGCTAGAGTACAGAACAAGGGATGTACTTCTGAGGCTGTATAAGGCTCTGGTCAGACCCCATTCGGAGTAGTGTGAGCAGTTTTGGGCCCCATATTAAGGAAGGATGTGCCGGCCTTGGAAAGGGCAAGAGGAGGTTCACAAGAATGATCCCTGGAATGAAGAACTTGTCGTATGAGGAACGTTTGAGGACTCTGGGTCTGTACTCGTTGGAGTTTAGAAGGATGAGAGGGGATCTTATTGAAACTTACAGGATACGGCGAGGCCTGGATAGAGTGGACGTGGAGAGGATGTTTCCACTTGTAGGAAAAACTAGAACCAGAGGGCACCATCTCAGATTGAAGGGACGATCCTTTAAAACAGAGATGAGGAGGAATTTCTTCAGCCAGAGGGTGGTGAATCTATGGAACTCTTTGCCGCAGAAGGCAGTGGAGGCCAATTCACTGAGTGTCTCTAAGGCAGAGATAGATTGGTTATTGATTAATAAGGGGATCAGGGGTTCTGGGGAGAAGGCAGGAGAATGGGGGTGAGAAAAATGTTACCCATGATTGAATGGCGGAGCAGACTCGATGGGCCGAGTGGCCTAATTCTGCTCCTATGTCTTATGATCTGTGGGTAACCCCTCTCTGACACAGGCCTCGCTGTTGGTAACTCCTCTCTGGCACAGGCCTCGCTGTCAGTAACTCCTCTCTGACACAGACCTCGCTGTCGGTAACCCCTCTCTGACACAGGCCTCGCTGTCGGTAACTCCTCTCTGACACAGGCCTCGCTGTCGGTAACCCCTCTCTGACACACACCTCGCTGTCGGTAACCCCTCTCTGACACAGGCCTCGCTGTCGGTAACCCCTCTCTGACACAGGCCTCGCTGTCGGTAACCCCTCTCTGACACAGGCCTCGCTGTCGGTAACCACTCTCTGACACAGGCCTCGCTGTCGGTAACCACTCTCTGACACAGGCCTCGCTGTCGGTAACCCCTCTCTGACACAGGCCTCGCTGTCGGTAACTCCTCTCTGACACAGACCTCGCTGTCAGTAACCCCTCTCTGACACAGACCTCGCTGTCGGTAACCCCTCTCTGACACAGGCCTCGCTGTCGGTAACCCCTCTCTGACACAGGCCTCGCTGTCGGTAACCCCTCTCTGACACAGGCCTCGCTGTCGGTAACCCCTCTCTGACACAGGCCTCGCTGTCGGTAACCCCTCTCTGACACAGGCCTCGCTGTCGGTAACCCCTCTCTGACACAGACCTCGCTGTCGGTAACCCCTCTCTGACACAGGCCTCGCTGTCGGTAACCCCTCTCTGACACAGGCCTCGCTGTCGGTAACCCCTCTCTGACACAGGCCTCGCTGTCGGTAACCCCTCTCTGACACAGGCCTCGCTGTCGGTAACCCCTCTCTGACACAGGCCTCGCTGTCGGTAACTCCTCTCTGACACAGGCCTCGCTGTCGGTAACCCCTCTCTGACACAGGCCTCGCTGTCGGTAACCCCTCTCTGACACAGACCTCGCTGTCGGTAACCCTCTCTGACACAGACCTCGCTGTCGGTAACCCCTCTCTGACACTGACCTCGCTGTCGGTAACCCCTCTCTGACACTGACCTCGCTGTCGGTAACCCCTCTCTGACACAGGACTCGCTGTCGGTAACTCCTCTCTGACACAGGCCTCGCTGTCGGTAACCCCTCCCTGACACAGGCCTCGCTGTTGGTAACCCCTCTCTGACACAGGCCTCGCTGTCGGTAATCCCTCTCTGACACAGGCCTCGCTGTCGGTAATCCCTCTCTGACACAGGCCTCGCTGTCGGTAACCACTCTCTGACACAGGCCTCGCTGTCGGTAATCCCTCTCTGACACAGGCCTCGCTGTCGGTAACCCCACTCTGACACAGACCTCGCTGTCGGTAACCCCTCTCTGGCACAGGCCTCGCTGTCGGTAACTCCTCTCTGACACAGACCTCGCTGTCGGTAACCCCTCTCTGACACAGGCCTCGCTGTTGGTAACCCCTCTCAGACACAGGCCTCGCTGTCGGTAACCCCTCTCTGATACAGACCTCGCTGTCGGTAACCCCTCTCTGACACAGGCCTTCGCTGTCGGTAACCCCTCTCTGACACAGACCTCGCTGTCGGTAACCCCTCTCTGACACAGGCCTCGCTGTCGGTAACTCCTCTCTGACACAGGCCTCGCTGTCGGTAACCCCTCTCTGACACAGACCTCGCTGTCGGTAACCCCTCTCTGACACTGACCTCGCGGTCGGTAACCCCTCTCTGACACAGGCCTCGCTGTCGGTAACCCCTCTCTGACACAGGCTTCGCTGTCGGTAACCCCTCTCTGACACAGGCCTCGCTGTCGGTAACCCCTCTCTGACACAGACCTCGCTGTCAGTAACCCCTCTCTGACACACGCCTCGCTGTCGGTAACCCCTCTCTGACACAGGCCTCGTTGTCGGTAACCCCTCCCTGACACAGACCTCGCTGTCGGTAACCCCTCTCTGACACAGGCCTCGCTGTCGGTAACCCCTCTCTGACACAGGCCTCGCTGTCGGTAACCCCTCTCTGACACAGACCTCGCTGTCGGTAACCCCTCTCTGACACAGGCCTCGCTGTCGGTAACCCCTCTCTGACACAGGCCTCGCTGTCGGTAACCCCTCTCTGACACAGACCTCGCTGTCGGTAACCCCTCTCTGACACACGCCTCGCTGTCGGTAACCCCTCTCTGACACAGGCCTCGCTGTCGGTAACCCCTCTCTGACACAGACCTCGCTGTCGGTAACCCCTCTCTGACACAGGCCTCGCTGTCGGTAACCCCTCTCTGACACAGGCCTCGCTGTCGGTAACCCCTCTCTGACACAGACCTCGCTGTCGGTAACCCCTCTCTGACACAGGCCTCGCTGTCGGTAACCCCTCTCTGACACAGGCCTCGCTGTCGGTAACCCCTCTCTGACACAGGCCTCGCTGTCGGTAACCCCTCTCTGACACAGCCTCGCTGTCGGTAACCCCTCTCTGACACACACCTCGCTGTCGGTAACCCTCTCTGACACAGGCCTCGCTGTCGGTAACCCCTCTCTGACACACACCTCGCTGTCGGTAACCACTCTCTGACACAGGCCTCGCTGTCGGTAACCCCTCTCTAACACAGGCCTCGCTGTCGGTAACCCCTCTCTGACACAGACCAGCCTCGCTGTCGGTAACCCCTCTCTGACACAGACCTCGCTGTTGGTAACCCCTCTCTGACACAGGCCTCGTTGTCGGTAACCCCTCTCTGACACAGGCCTCGCTGTCGGTAACCCCTCTCTGACACACACCTCGCTGTCGGTAACCCCTCTCTGACACAGACCTCGCTGTCAGTAACCCCTCTCTGACACAGGCCTCGCTGTCGGTAACCCCTCCCTGACACAGGCCTCGCTGTTGGTAACCCCTCTCTGACACAGACCTCGCTGTCGGTAACCCCTCTCTGACACAGGCCTCACTGTCGGTAACCCCTCTATGACACACACCACACTGTCGGTAACTCCTCTCTGACACACACCTCGCTGTCGGTAACCCCTCTCTGACACAGGCCTCGCTGTCAGTAACTCCTCTCTGACACAGGCCTCGCTGTCGGGAACCCCTCTCTGACACAGGCCTCGCTGTCGGTAACCCCTCTCTGACACAGGCCTCGCTGTCGGTAACCCCTCTCTGACACAGGCCTCGCTGTCGGTACCCCTCTCTGACACAGGCCTCGCTGTCGGTAACCCCTCTCTGACACAGGCCTCGCTGTCGGTAACCCCTCTCTGACACAGGCCTCGCTGTCGGTAACCCCTCTCTGACACAGGCCTCGCTGTCGGTAACCCTCTCTGACACAGGCCTCGCTGTCGGTAATCCCTCTCTGACACAGGCCTCGCTGTCGGTAACCCCTCTCTGACACAGACCTCGCTGTCGGTAACCCCTCTCTGACACAGCCTCGCTGTCGGTAACCCCTCTCTGACACAGGCCTCGCTGTCGGTAACCCCTCTCTGACACAGCCTCGCTGTCGGTAACCCCTCTCTGACACAGGCCTCGCTGTCGGTAACCCCTCTCTGACACAGGCCTCGCTGTCGGTAACCCCTCTCTGACACAGACCTCGCTGTCGGTAACCCCTCTCTGACACAGGCTTCGCTGTCGGTAACCCCTCTCTGACACAGACCTCGCTGTCGGTAACCCCTCTCTGACACAGGCCTCGCTGTCGGTAACTCCTCTCTGACACAGGCCTCGCTGTCGGTAACCCCTCTCTGACACAGACCTCGCTGTCGGTAACCCCTCTCTGACACAGGCCTCGCTGTCGGTAACCCCTCTCTGACACAGGACCTCGCTGTCGGTAACCCCTCTCTGACACAGGCCTCGCTGTCGGTAACCCCTCTCTGACACAGGCCTCGCTGTCGGTAACCCCTCTCTGACACAGGCCTCGCTGTCGGTAACCCCTCTCTGACACAGACCTCGCTGTCGGTAACCCCTCTCTGACACAGCCTCGCTGTCGGTAACCCCTCTCTGACACAGGCCTCGCTGTCGGTAACCCCTCTCTGACACAGACCTCGCTGTCGGTAA
Organism: Scyliorhinus canicula; assembly: GCF_902713615.1. Taxonomy (NCBI): domain Eukaryota; kingdom Metazoa; phylum Chordata; class Chondrichthyes; order Carcharhiniformes; family Scyliorhinidae; genus Scyliorhinus; species Scyliorhinus canicula. Next base: position 4,225,744 of record NC_052158.1, read on the forward strand.
CCCCTCTCTGACACAGGCCTCGCTGTCGGTAACCCCTCTCTGACACAGGCCTCGCTGTCGGTAACCCCTCTCTGACACAGACCTCGCTGTCGGTAACCCCTCTCTGACACAGGCCTCGCTGTCGGTAACCCCTCTCTGACACAGGCCTCGCTGTCGGTAACCCCTCTCTGACACAGGCCTCGCTGTCGGTAACCCCTCTCTGACACAGACCTCGCTGTCGGTAACCCCTCTCTGACACAGGCCTCGCTGTCGGTAACCCCTCTCTGACACAGACCTCGCTGTCGGTAACCCCTCTCTGACACAGGCCTCGCTGTCGGTAACCCCTCTCTGACACAGACCTCGCTGTCGGTAACCCCTCTCTGACACAGGCCTCGCTGTCGGTAACCCCTCTCTGACACAGACCTCGCTGTCGGTAACCCCTCTCTGACACAGGCCTCGCTGTCGGTAACCCCTCTCTGACACAGGCCTCGCTGTCGGTAACCCCTCTCTGACACAGCCTCGCTGTCGGTAACCCCTCTCTGACACAGGCCTCGCTGTCGGTAACCCCTCTCTGACACAGACCTCGCTGTCGGTAACCCCTCTCTGACACAGACCTCGCTGTCGGTAACCCCTCTCTGACACAGACCTCGCTGTCGGTAACCCCTCTCTGACACAGGCCTCGCTGTCGGTAACCCCTCTCTGACACAGGCCTCGCTGTCGGTAACCCCTCTCTGACACAGGCCTCGCTGTCGGTAACCCCTCTCTGACACAGACCTCGCTGTCGGTAACCCCTCTCTGACACAGGCCTCGCTGTCGGTAACCCCTCTCTGACACAGGCCTCGCTGTCGGTAACCCCTCTCTGACACAGAGCAGTCTCGCTGTCGGTAACCCCTCTCTGACACAGGCCTCGCTGTCGGTAACCCCTCTCTGACACAGGCCTCGCTGTCGGTAACCCCTCTCTGACACAGGCCTCGCTGTCGGTAACCCCTCTCTGACACAGGCCTCGCTGTCGGTAACCCCTCTCTGACACAGGCCTCGCTGTCGGTAACCCCTCTCTGACACAGGCCTCGCTGTCGGTAACCCCTCTCTGACACAGGCCTCGCTGTCG
>NC_052158.1:4227330-4355174 GCF_902713615.1 Scyliorhinus canicula
AGAGAGGGGTTACCGACAGCGAGGTCTGTGTCAGAGAGGGGTTACCGACAGCGAGGTGTGTGTCAGAGAGGGGTTACCGACAGCGAGGCCTGTGTCAGAGAGGGGTTACCGACAGCGAGGCCTGTGTCAGAGAGGGGTTACCGACAGCGAGGGCCTGTGTCAGAGAGGGGTTACCGACAGCGAGGTCTGTGTCAGAGAGGGGTTACCGACAGCGAGGCCTGTGTCAGAGAGGGGTTACCGACAGCGAGGTCTGTGTCAGAGAGGGGTTACCGACAGCGAGGCCTGTGTCAGAGAGGGGTTACCGACAGCGAGGTCTGTGTCAGAGAGGGGTTACCGACAGCGAGGCCTGTGTCAGAGAGGGGTTACCGACAGCGAGGTCTGTGTCAGAGAGGGGTTACCGACAGCGAGGCCTGTGTCAGAGAGGGGTTACCGACAGCGAGGGCCTGTGTCAGAGAGGGGTTACCGACAGCGAGGTCCTGTGTCAGAGAGGGGTTACCGACAGCGAGGTCTGTGTCAGAGAGGGGTTACGACAGCGAGGCCTGTGTCAGAGAGGGGTTACCGACAGCGAGGTCTGTGTCAGAGAGGGGTTACCGACAGCGAGGCCTGTGTCAGAGAGGGGTTACCGACATCGAGGCCTGTGTCAGAGAGGGGTTACCGACAGCGAGGCCTGTGTCAGAGAGGGTTACCGACAGCGAGGTCCTGTGTCAGAGAGGGGTTACTGACAGCGAGGCCTGTGTCAGAGAGGAGTTACCGACAGCGAGGTCTGTGTCAGAGAGGGGTTACCGACAGCGAATGCTGTGTCAGAGAGGGGTTACCGACAGCGAGGCCTGTGTCAGAGAGGGGTTACCGACAGCGAGGCCTGTGTCAGAGAGGGGTTACCGACAGCGAGGTCTGTGTCAGAGAGGGGTTACCGACAGCGAGGCCTGTGTCAGAGAGGGGTTACCGACAGCGAGGCCTGTGTCAGAGAGGGGTTACCGACAGCGAGGTCTGTGTCAGAGAGGGGTTACCGACAGCGAGGCCTGTGTCAGAGAGGGGTTACCGACAGCGAGGTCTGTGTCAGAGAGGGGTTACCGACAGCGAGGTCCTGTGTCAGAGAGGGGTTACCGACAGCGAGGCCTGTGTCAGAGAGGGGTTACCGACAGCGAGGTCTGTGTCAGAGAGGGGTTACCGACAGCGAGGCCTGTGTCAGAGAGGGGTTACCGACAGCGAGGTCTGTGTCAGAGAGGGGTTACCGACAGCGAGGTCTGTGTCAGAGAGGGGTTACCGACAGCGAGGCCTGTGTCAGAGAGGGGTTACCGACAGCGAGGCCTGTGTCAGAGAGGGGTTACCGACAGCGAGGCCTGTGTCAGAGAGGGGTTACCGACAGCGAGGCCTGTGTCAGAGAGGGGTTACCGACAGCGAGGCCTGTGTCAGAGAGGGGTTACCGACAGCGAGGCCTGTGTCAGAGAGGGGTTACCGACAGCGAGGCCTGTGTCAGAGAGGGGTTACCGACAGCGAGGCCTGTGTCAGAGAGGGGTTACCGACAGCGAGGTCCTGTGTCAGAGAGGGGTTACCGACAGCGAGGCCTGTGTCAGAGAGGGGTTACCGACAGCGAGGTCTGTGTCAGAGAGGGGTTACCGACAGCGAGGCCTGTGTCAGAGAGGGGTTACCGACAGCGAGGCCTGTGTCAGAGAGGGGTTACCGACAGCGAGGTCTGTGTCAGAGAGGAGTTACCGACAGCGAGGCTGGTCTTTGTCAGGGAGGGGTTACCGACAACGATGTTTGTGTCAGAGAGGGGTTACCGACAGCGAGGCCTGTGTCAGAGAGGGGTTACCGACAGCGAGGCCTGTGTCAGAGAGGGGTTACCGACAGCGAGGCCTGTGTCAGAGAGGGGTTACCGACAGCGAGGTCTGTGTCAGAGAGGGGTTACCGACAGCGAGGCCTGTGTCAGAGAGGGGTTACCGACAGCGAGGCCTGTGTCAGAGAGGGGTTACGACAGCGAGGCCTGTGTCAGAGAGGGGTTACCGACAGCGAGGCCTGTGTCAGAGAGGGGTTACCGACAGCGAGGTGTGTGTCAGAGAGGGGTTACCGACAGCGAGGCCTGTGTCAGAGAGGGGTTACGACAGCCAGGCCTGTGTCAGAGAGGGGTTACCGACAGCGAGGCCTGTGTCAGAGAGGGGTTACCGACAGCGAGGCCTGTGTCAGAGAGGGGTTACCGACAGCGAGGCCTGTGTCAGAGAGGGGTTACCGACAGCGAGGGCTGTGTCAGAGAGGGGTTACCGACAGCGAGGCCTGTGTCAGAGAGGGGTTACCGACAGCGAGGCCTGTGTCAGAGAGGGGTTACCGACAGCGAGGCCTGTGTCAGAGAGGGGTTACCGACAGCGAGGTCTGTGTCAGAGAGGGGTTACCGACAGCGAGGCCTGTGTCAGAGAGGGGTTACCGACAGCGAGGCCTGTGTCAGAGAGGGGTTACCGACAGCGAGGCCTGTGTCAGAGAGGGGTTACCGACAGCGAGGCCTGTGTCAGAGAGGGGTTACCGACAGCGAGGCCTGTGTCAGAGAGGGGTTACCGACAGCGAGGTCTGTGTCAGAGAGGAGTTACCGACAGCGAGGTCTGTGTCAGAGAGGGGTTACCGACAGCGAATGCTGTGTCAGAGAGGGGTTACCGACAGTGAGGCCTGTGTCAGAGAGGGGTTACCGACAGCGAGGCTGTGTCAGAGAGGGGTTACCGACAGCGAGGTCTGTGTCAGAGAGGGGTTACCGACAGCGAGGTCTGTGTCAGAGAGGGGTTACCGACAGCGAGGTCTGTGTCAGAGAGGGGTTACCGACAGCGAGGCCTGTGTCAGAGAGGGGTTACCGACAGCGAGGCCTGTGTCAGAGAGGGGTTACCGACAGCGAGGCCTGTGTCAGAGAGGGGTTACCGACAGCGAGGCTGTGTCAGAGAGGGGTTACCGACAGCGTAGGTCTGTGTCAGAGAGGGGTTACCGACAGCGAGGCCTGTGTCAGAGAGGGGTTACCGACAGCGAGGCCTGTGTCAGAGAGGAGTTACCGACAGCGAGGCCTGTGTCAGAGAGGGATTACCGACAGCGAGGCCTGTGTCAGAGAGGGGTTACCGACAGCGAGGCCTGTGTCAGAGAGGGGTTACCGACAGCGAGGCCTGTGTCAGAGAGGGGTTACCGACAGCGAGGCCTGTGTCAGAGAGGGGTTACCGACAGCGAGGCCTGTGTCAGAGAGGGGTTACCGACAGCGAGGCCTGTGTCAGAGAGGGGTTACCGACAGCGAGGTCTGTGTCAGAGAGGGTTACCGACAGCGAGGCCTGTGTCAGAGAGGGATTACCGACAGCGAGGCCTGTGTCAGAGAGGGTTACCGACAGCGAGGCCTGTGTCAGAGAGGGGTTACCGACAGCGAGGCCTGTGTCAGAGAGGGGTTACCGACAGCGAGGTCTGTGTCAGAGAGGGGTTACCGACAGCGAGGCCTGTGTCAGAGAGGGGTTACCGACAGCGAGGCCTGTGTCAGAGAGGGGTTACCGACAGCGAGGCCTGTGTCAGAGAGGGTTACCGACAGCGAGGCCTGTGTCAGAGAGGGGTTACCGACAGCGAGGTCTGTGTCAGAGAGGGGTTACCGACAGCGAGGCCTGTGTCAGAGAGGGGTTACCGACAGCGAGGCCTGTGTCAGAGAGGGGTTACCGACAGCGAGGCCTGTGTCAGGGAGGGGTTACCGACAGCGAGGCCTGTGTCAGAGAGGGGTTACCGACAGCGTGGCCTGTGTCAGAGAGTGGTTACCGACAGCGAGGCCTGTGTCAGAGAGGGGTTACCGACAGTGAGGTCTGTGCCAGAGAGGAGTTACCAACAGCGAGGCCTGTGTCAAGAGGGGTTACCCACAGATCATAAGACATAGGAGCAGAATTAGGCCACTCGGCCCATCGAGTCTGCTCCGCCATTCAATCATGGCTAATATTTTTCTCACCCCCATTCTCCTGCCTTCTCCCCATAACCCCTGATCCCCTTATTAATCAATAACCAATCTGCCTTAGAGACACTCAGTGATTTGGCCTCCACAGCCTTCTGCGGCAAAGAGTTCCATAGATTCACCACCCTCTGGCTTAAGAAATTCCTCCTCATCTCTTTTTTAAAGGATCGTCCCTTTAATCTGAGATGGTGCCCTCTGGTTCTAGTTTTTCCTACAAGTGGAAACATCCTCTCCACGTCCACTCTATCCAGGCCTCGCCGTATCCTGTAAGTTTCAATTAGATCCCCTCTCATCCTTCTAAACTCCAACGAGTACAGACCCAGAGTCCTCAAACGTTCCTCATACGACAAGTTCTTCATTCCAGGGATCATTCTTGTGAACCTCCTCTGGCCCTTTCCAAGGCCGGCACATCCTTCCTTAATATGGGGCCCAAAACTGCTCACACTACTCCAAATGGAGTCTGACCAGAGCCTTATACAGCCTCAGAAGTACATCCCTGGTTCTGTACTCTAGCCCTCTCGACATGAATGCTAACATTGCATTTGCCTTCTTAACTGACGACTGAACCTGCACATTAATCTGAAGAGAATTGTGAACAAGGACTCCCAAGTCCCTTTGTGCTTCTGCTTTCCGAAGCATTTCCCCATTTAGAAAATAGTTTATGCCTAGGTTCCTCCTTTCAAAGTGCATAACCTCACACTTTTCCACTTTGTATTTCATTTGCCACTTCATTGCCCACTCTCCTTGCTTGTCCAAGTCCTTCTGCAGCCCCCTTGCTTCCTCAATACTACCGGTCCCTCTCCACATCGTTGTATCATCTGCAAACTTAGCAACAGTTCAGTACCTTCTTCCAGATCATTAATGTATATTGTAAAAAGTTGTGGACCCAGCACAGACCCCTGAGGCACATCACTATTCACTGGCTGCCATCCTGAAAAATACCCCTTTATCCCCATTCTCCGCCTTCTGCCAGTCAGCCAATCCTCTATCCATGCCAGGATCTTACCCTTAACACCATGGGCTTATAACTTATTTAACAGTCTCCTATGCGGCACCTTGTGAAAGGCCTTCTGGAAATCTAAATATATCACGTCCATTGATTCTTCTTTGTCTAACTTGCTTGTTACCCCCTCAAAGAACTCTAATAGATTTGTCAGATACGACCTCCCTTTGACAAAGCCGTGCTGACTCAGTCCTATTTTACGATGCACTTCCAAGTACTCCGCGATCTCATCTTTAATAACAGACTCTAAAATCTTACCAATGACCGAAGTCAGGCTAACCGGCCTATAATTTCCTGTCTTCTGCCTCCCTCCCTTCTTAAACAGTTCTGGTCACCACATTATCAGAAGGATGCGGATGCTTTAGAGAGGGTGCAGAGGAGGTTCACCAGGATGTTGCCTGATATGAAGGATGCTAGCTTTGAAGAAAGGTTGAGTAGATTAGGATTGATTTCGTTGGAAAGACGGAGGTTGAGGGTGGACCTGATTGAGGTCTGCAAAATTATGAGAGGTATGGACAGGGTGGATAGTAACAAGCTTTTTCCAAGATTGGGGGTGTCAATTCCAAGGAGTCACAATTTCAAGATGAGAGGGGAAAAGTTTAAGGGAGATGTGCGTGGAAAGTTTTTTACGCAGAGGGTGGTGGGTCCCTGGAACGCTTTGCCAGTGAAGATGTTAGAGGCGGGCATGATAGCATCATTTAAGATGCATCTAGACAGATATATGAACTGACGGGGAACAGAAGGAAGTAGATCCTTGGAAAATAGGCGACAGGTTTAGATAAAGGATCTGGATCAGCGCAGGCTGGGAGGGCCGAAGGGCCTGTTCCTGTGCTGTAATTTTCTTTGTCATTTGTTCTAAACAGTAGTGTTACATCAGCCACCTTCCAGTTCTCTGGGACCCTTCCTGCCTCCAGTGATTCCTGAAAGATCATCACTAACGCCTCCACAATTTTCTCAGCTATCTCTTTTAGGACCCTGGGGTGTAGTCCATCTGGACCAGGTGACTTATCCACCTTCAGACTTTTCAGTTTCCCCAGAACCTTCACCTTAGTAATGGTCACTGCACTCACCTCTGCCCCCTGGTTCTTCTGGAGCTCTGGCATCCCACTACTGTCTTCCACCGTGAAGACTGATGCAAAGTAACTATTCAGTTCGTCTGCCATTTCTTTGTTTCCTATTATTACTTTTCCAGCCACATTTTCTCGTGGTCCAATGTCTACTTTTGCCTCTCTCTTACCTTTTATATATTGAAAAAATCTCTTCCTATCTTCCTTTATATTACTAACTAGCTTGCACTCGTACTTCATCTTCTCCCCCCTTATTGCTTTTTTAATTGTCCTCTCGTTTTTAAATGCTTTCCAATCCTCTGGTTTCCCATTAATCCTCGTCACTTTGCCTGCTTTTTCTTTAGCCTTAATGCTGTCTTTGACTTCCCTCGTCAGCCATGGATGCCTTGTCCTCCCCTGAGCATGTTTCTCCTCCTAGGGATGAATTTCTGTTGTGCCTCCCTAATAACCCACCAAATCTCCTACCATTGCTGTTCCACTGTCTTCCCTGCTAGGCTCCTTCTCCAATCAACTCTGGCCAGCTCCTCCCTCATGTCTTTGTAGTGACCCTTATTTAATTGTAATACAGTTACATCTGATTGCAGCTTCTCCCTCTCAAACTGCAGGGTAAATTCTATCATATTGTGGTCACTGCTCCCTAAGGGTTCCTTCACCTTAAGTTCCCTAATCAAGTCTGCCTCATTACACATCACCAAATCCAGAATTGCCTGTCCCCTAGTCGGCTCTGTCACAAGCTGCTCCAAAAAACCATCTCTTAGACATTCCACAAATTCTATTTCTTGGGATCCACTACCAACCTGATTTTCCCAGTCCACCTGCATATTGAAGTCTCCCATGATTATTGTAATATTGCCATTTTTACATGCCTTTTCTATCTCCTGATTTATTGTCTGCCCCACATCCTGACTACTACAAGGGGGCCTGTATATAGCTCCCATCAGGGTCTTTTTACCTTTGCGATTTCTCAACTCTACCCCCAGAGATTCAATGCCTTCTGATCCTATCGCTCCTTGCTATCGATTTAACTTCATTCCTTACTAACAATGCAACCTTGCTCCCTTTGCCCATCTGCCTGTCCTTTCGATAGGACACATATTTTTGGATATTTAGATCCCAGCCTAGATCCCCTTGCAGCCACGTCTCTGTGATGCCCGCAACAGCATACCGGCCAATTTCAATGTGCGCAACAAGCTCATTTACCTTATTCTGTATACTGTGCGCATTTAGGTACAACACCCTCAATCCTGCATTGGCCACCTCCCTTTCCACACTCTCCTCAGTCACTGTACCCTGTACTGTCGCCCTTTTTGATTTTTGACTATGGCTTCTCTGCCTTACACTTTCCCCCTTACTGCTTTTTGTTTCTGGCCCCGTTTTACTTCCCCCTGACGTCCTGCATCAGTTCCCATCCCCCGCCACATTAGTTTAAACCCTCCCCAAAAGCTCGAGCAAACAACCCCCCTAGGACATTAGTTCCAGTCCTGCCCAGGTGCAGACCGTCCAGTTTGTACTGGTTCCACCTCCCCCAGAACCGGTTTTAATGCCCCAGGAATTTGAAGCCCTCGCTCTTGCACCATCTCTCGAGCCACGCATTCATCCTATCTATCCTGACATTCTTACTCTGACTAGATCGTGGCACTGGTGGCAATCCTGAGATTACTACCTTTGATGTCCTACTTTTTAGTTTAACTCCTAACTCCCTGAATTCAGCTTGTAGGACCTCATCACGTTTTTTACCTATATCATTGGTGCCTATGTGCACCACGACATCTGGCTGTTCACCCCCTCCCCCCACCCCCCAGAATGTCCTGCAGCCGCTCCGAGACATCCTTGACCCTTGCACCAGGGAAGCAATATACCATCCTGGAGTCTCGGTTGTGTCCGCAGAACCGCCTGTCTATTCCCCTTACGATTGAGTCCCCTATCACTATCGCTCTGCCATTCTTCATACTGCCCTCCTGCGCAGCAGAGCCAGCCATGGTGCCATGAACCTGGCTGCTGCTGCTTTTCCCTGGTGAGCAATCTCCCTCAACAGTATCCTAAACGGTATATCTGATTTGCAGGGAGATGACCGCAGGGGACACCTGCACTGCCTTCCTACTCTTGCTCTGTCTGTTGGTCACCCATTTTCTATCTCTCTCAGTAACTTTCACCTGTAGTGTGACCAACTCGCTAAACGTGCTATCCACATCGTCCTCACCATCGCGGATGCTCCAAAGTGAGTCCATCCGCAGCTCCAGAGCCGTCAAGCGGTCTAACAGGTGCTGCAATGGGACACACTTCTTGCATGTGAAAGAGCCAGGGACAGTGAACATAGAGAAATACAGCACAGAACAGGCCCTTCGGCCCACGATGTTGTGCCAAACTTTTGTCCTAGGGTAATCATAGATCATAGAATTTTGGACACTAAGGGCAATTTATCATGGCCAGTCCACCCAACCTGCACATCTTTGGACTGTGGGAGGAAACCGGAGCACCCGGAGGAAACCCACGCACACACAGGGAGGATGTGCAGACTCCACACAGACAGTGACCCAAGCCGTGAACGTGTCCCTGAGCTCCCACATCGCACACGGGGAGCATAACACAGGTCTGGGATCTCCTGCCATGTCTTAAACATTAGGTTAACTTATACAACTACAATTCCAAAAAATGAAAGAAAAAATAAATAAATAATTAGACAAATGAAAAGAAAAACTACTTACCAGTCACTTACCAGTGTTAAAAAGCACCTCCTGCCAACCCAGCTTTGAATTCCCACCTAGCTGCAAATTCCCCAACTCACTCTTGGCTGTGCCTCACTCTGGCTGTGTCTTCTCTGGCTTACTGGGAGAAGGCCGGGGAGGAGAGCATCGGAGTAGTGAGAGAGATCAGAGTACAGTTATAGGTAGAGTGTACAGACTAGTGTCCGTTGAGTGTAGATTGTTAATTGCTAGATTATTGTTTACTATAGGAGTAAGCCGTCGAGCTTAATTAAGTAGTGTAAATAAAAGTTAGCTTTGTTAATGAATTTAGCTTGTGTGGTCTTTGTGAACACTACAACATCTATCCTGAGAACAAGAATCACGAAGAACATGACAGGGGAGGATGGGAGTTCACCAAGGGGTTGAGTGGGGAGTCAGGGGGCACGGGAATGGTCAGTGTGAAGGATTGGGGGGGGGGTTCAGTTCTGTAGTTCATCCAGGTTGTAATTTGTCTCACATTCCCTGGGTGAAAAATCCAAACTATCCAAAGTCTCCCAACTGAGTTCGGGGTCAGAGAGTTTTGTGGAGCATCCAGGGGACCAGGGATAAGGCTCGTGGGAAAATCAACTTTCCTGGGAGATTCTGTGGTCGGTGGGTCAGTGTGCCCACGAGGCCCCCACATGAATCATTGTGGGGTGCATCCTGCCTCCAACAATACAGATATTAGAAAATCTGGTCCATTACATAAGGTTTAAAATAAACTTTGGGAAATGCAAAGTTAGGTTGATGGGTTTCCAAATGCTTGTTTTTTTTATTGATTTGAAAGCCGGTCTGAAATTGAGCTGGCTGACTCCTGCCCCACCCCAGAGGATTTCTCACAGAGCTCAGGCAATGAAATCTTTACTGCTATTGGCAATCATCCAGGTAAGATGTTGGATTTGTGTTTTTTTTTAAAACAGCTGATCATTACTATTGTGTAAGTTCTTGTGAAACAAGTTCTTGGGGAATGTGAATTGATCGATGTGAGAATGGAACATGATTTGTTGGTCAGGTGATGAAAGAAATGTGAAAATTATCTCAAATAAAGCATAAAGTCCAAATCTCAAACTATTGGCATTGTCAGGTCTGTTAGAAAGGGCAAATAGAACAATTAAAACTATGTTGGGGAAAGTAGTCAGTCAGACTGGTATTTTAAAATGTCTCTGATTTCAATGAAATTAAAGGAACTGTGGTAAGTGCTGAGCTATCATTGTGATTTTTGAATCACCACCATCTAGAAGGACAAGAGCAGCAGATACCTGGGATCACCCCCACCTGGAGGTTCCCCTCCAAGTCACTCCCCATCCTGACTGGGAAATATATCGGCCGTTCCTTCAGTGTCGCTTGGTCCAAATCCTGGAGCTTCCTCCCTAACAGCACGGTGGGTGTACCTACACCTCAGGGACTGCAGCGGCTTCAAGACGGCAGCTCAGCACCACCTTGTCAAGGGGCAATTAGGGATGGACAATAAATGCTGGTCTAGTCAGAATTGAAATGAAAACACACTCCTGGGTGCACTTGCCACATTCTCTCTTCCCTAAACTCACATATCCAATACTTTGGTCCTCACACCAAATCCCATTCACCTCTCTCACTGACCTACAATGATCCCAACTTCATGACTCCTTGATTTTAAGATCATTCTTGTTTTAAATTCCTTCATGGTCTCTCGCCTCCTGATTTCTTCACTCTCCTTCAGACCTACAGGCCTCGGAGATATCTGCACTCCTCCAATTTTGGCAGCTGATTTTAGTAACCCAATCATTGGAGACCATGCGTCAGCTGTCGGGCTCTGAACTGCTGGAATTTCCTCTCTGAACGTGTTTTTATTATTCACTTACAAGTTGTGAGCGTCGCTGGCTGGACCAGCATTTATTGCCTGTCCCTAACTGCCCTCTGTTTCAGAGAGTATTTGAGAGTCAACCACATTGCTGTGGGTGTGGAGTCACATGTAGGCAAGACAGGGTAAGGACGGCAGATTTCCTTCCCTAAAGGACATTAGTGAACCAGATGGGCTTTTACAACTATTGACAATGATTTCATCGTCACCATTAGACTTTTAATTCCAGAACGTTATGACACTCACATTTCACCATCTGCCATGGTGAGAACTGGAGCGGACTCCCCAGATCTTGCCTGGGTCTCTGGATTACTAGTCCGGTGACCTTTTCACCTTTCTTTCTCAATTTTATTTCTTAACACTCTCATGAAAATTTACCACTTTGACCAAGTTTTGATCATCTTCTGTATTTTCCTGAAGAAGGTCGGTGTCCAATTTTCTTAATGACACTCCTGTAGGATGCCTTGGGACATTTTAACACACTCGATAAATACCAGTTGTTGTCGATAGTCTTCATATCATGCCAGTACCAATAAATATAAAACAAATAGTTTTGGTGCATTATTTTTCCAGATAAATATCAGCCTGTCTTAAACCATTCATATCACCGGTGTGAGAAAGTTTATTTTAAATATTTCTGGGGAATATTCTGATATTCTGTAAAGAAGGCAGTGTGCGTGTCAAATGATTTAATTGAGCTGTGGAAAGGTTAATGGAGACAGCTTTTCTGGAGAGTTGAGAATCAAAAAGGAGCATGGTTACTAAATGCATGCATTTGGAATGAAGCGTGGGTCAAGCAGGTTTATAAGTAAATATGCAGTCTTTTGAAATTGGGGTTGCGAGCCGTGTCTTGAGATGGACAGAAAGCTGGTTAGCAGACAGGAAGCAAAAAGTTGGAATAACTTCTGATTGGCAGGCAGTGCAAGTGGGGTACGGCAGAGATCTGTGCAAAGACCCCTGTAGTAATCCACGGGAGGCAGGAGTTCCGTCACCACACCAATGTTTATTTACAATAACGATATTACAGGAGCAGCTACAAACAGTGCTGCCAGCAGTCCAGTCAACTTAAGACTGACTCACAAAGCCTACATAGGTGATTATATGGGCCGCCTCAATGAGCTATCATTGAGGGAGCTCATACTCCAATTGGCCAACCAATAAAGCCAATTGGAGTTCATTAGACCCCTCCCCCACCAAGGTCCGAGGAATTCCTGCCAGCTGGCATTCCTCTGAGCTTCTTCCTGCTCCTCATGTCTGGGTCTGTCACCTCTGTGTCGTCCGCCGGGTCGTTCTCCGAAGTGGGCGGGGTGTACCTTATAGCTCCGTTTCCGCCAACAGGCGTTTCTGTATTGTGAGGTCGTTTATACCACACACTAACTGGTCCCGAAGCATTTCATTTAGCGTTGGGCCGAGCTCACATTTTTTCCGCCAGCCTTCTCAGGCGGGTCAATAAATACTTGACTGACTCCCTGTCTTCCCGCTTCGCTGTGTAGAATCTGTACCTATGCGAAATGAGGGGTGGTTTTGGGTCATAGTGCTCTTTCACCAATTCCGTTATTTCTTGGAAAGTTTTCGTGTCCGGCGCATCGGGATAAGTCAGACTACGTATAATGGCGAAAGCTGAGGGCCCGCACGCCGACAGCAGGATAAGCCGTCTCCTTTCGTCCGTCAGTATATCATTTGCCCGGAAGAAGTAACACACTCTCTCCACATACTGGGACCAGTCCTCAATAGCCGGGTCGAATGCCTCTAAGCTCCCAGAAAACGGCATTTTTAAAATGGCAAGGCTTACCCTCCGAGTGCGGCAGCTGGTCTCTGCAAAATTCGTAGTTTACCTCGTCGCCATTGTAGTAATCCACGGGAGGCAGGAGTTCCGTCACCACACCAATATTTATTTACAATAACGATATTACAGGAGCAGCTACAAGCAGTGCTGCTAGCAGTCCAGTCAACTTAAGACTGGCTCACAAAGCCTACACAGGTGATTATATGGGCCCCCTCAATGAGCTATCATTGAGGGAGCTCATACTCCAATTGGCCAACCAATAAAGCCAATTGGAGTTCATTACACCCCTCCCCCTCCCCAAGGTCCAAGGAATTCCTGCCAGCTGGCATTCCTCTGAGCTTCTTCCTGCTCCTCATGTCTGGGTCTGTCACTTCTGTGTCGTCCTCCGGGTCGTTCTCCGAAGTGGGCGGGGTGTACCTTATAGGTGCCCGTCTTTTCCTTGACGACGTCCTTGGAAGTTGTTCTTCCACCTCCTCGGGGAGAGGTGTCGCGGCGGCCTCGTCGAGTGTGTCCATCTCCGACTCTGACGACTGGATGACGGGGTCTGGAGAAATTGCTCGGGGCTGGGGTGTGGGTATCCTTTCTGTCTGGGCTATCCCAGCTTGAGGCGGTCCTGCTTCGCCTGCCTCCAGGTGTGGTTCCGCTGCCCTTATTTGGTCTAGGTGTTTCTTCAGCACCTTACCTCCTATTGAAACCTCATAGGATATGGGCCTTGTTTGGGACTCTACCGTTCCTTTGACCCACGTTGGTCCGTTCCCATAATTCTTGATCCAAACCGGTGCCCCTACCCTGGAAATGTCTCTGCTGCCGACTATTATCATGCCCCCTGGGTTGGGCCTCCTGTTGTTTCTCCACTTTCCCCGTTAAATTTGGGAAAAGGAGACTCAGCCTCGTTCGCCGCCGCCTTCCCATTAAGAGTTCAGCTGGCGGTATGCCCGTAGTGGAATGCGCTGAGGTCCTGTAATCAAACAGCCAGCGGGAGAGCTTTGTGTCTATTGACGCTGCCGGCTGCTTCTTGAGTCCCGCTTTAAGTGTCTGGACCGCTCTCTCTGCCAGGCCGTTGGTCGCTGGATGGTAAGGGGCCGTTTTGATGTGACGGACTCCGTTTTCCTTCAGGAATTTTCCAAATTCCCCACTTGTGAATGCCGTTCCGTTGTCCGACACCAATACCTCCGGAAGTCCATGTGTTGCAAACGAGGCCCTGAGCTTTTCAATTATCGATGCTGTGCTTGCCGCATTTACCTGGTAGACGTCCAACCATTTGGAGTGGGCGTCCACTATCACCAAAAACATTGAGCCCATGAAAGGGCCGGCGTGGTCAATATGCAGGCGGGTCCACGGTCTGCCTGGCCATTCCCACGGGTGCAATGGTGCCGCTGGTGGCACTCTTTGCCCCTGTTGGCACTCCTGGCACCGAAGTACCAAGGCTGCTATGCCTGTGTCCAAACCTGGCCACCAAACGTAGCTTCAAGCTAGCATCTTAATTTTAGACACCCCTGGGTGTCTGTGATGTAACTCAGTTAAGGTTGCCTGACGGCCCTGAGCTGGGGCGATTACCTGGGCTCCCCATAATAGGATACCATCTTCTATGGTTATTTGGTCCCTTCTGCTCCAGTATGGGTGCATCTGGGGCTCCACTGGTCTTTCCAGTTCCCCTGTTAGCAGTAAATGCTTCATCTTGGCTAAAACTGGGTCTTTTTGCGTCCACAACCGAATATGTTGTGCGTCTACTGGTAGGGTGTCCAAAAAATTTAGAGTCATTACTGTCTCCTCTACTTTTGGTATTTGCGGCGGAGTGTCCGGGAGGGGAAGTCTGCTCAAAGCATCTGCATGTGCTACTCGCATTCCCGGTCTGTGCTCCAGAACGTATCTATATGCCGCCAGCAGCAACGCCCAGCGTTGGATTCTAGCTGATGCAATCGGGGGTATTGACTTGTCTTCTTTTAATAACCCTAATAACGGCTTATGGTGCGTCACTATGGTGAATTTCCGCCCGTACAGATACTGGTAAAAAAATTTTATTGCGAATATCACCGCCAGTCCTTCCTTCTCGATTTGGGCGTACTTCCTCTCAGCCATCGCCACGGTCCTCGAAGCATAGACTAATGGCCGTTCTTACCCATTCCTTCCTCTATGGGCTAAGACGGCTCCTACCCCATAGGGGGATGCATCACAAGTGACCACCAACTCCTTCCTTGGGTCATAATGCTCTAGGACATTTTCGGATGACAGCTGTTCCTTAATGTCCCTAAATGCTCGGTTTTGGCGGGCGGACCATTTCCATTCATGCCCCTTTTTTAGTAGCTGGTGGAGGGCTTCGAGGATGGATGCCCTATTTTCAATATATTTTCCATAATAGGTTACCAATCCTAGAAATGATCGGAACGCCTGGACCGTGGTGGGAGCTGGGGCTTCTTTTATTGCCCTTACTCTGTCTTCTAATGGATGTAAGCCTGACTCGTCTACTTTATATCCCATCCTCGTCGCCACTGTAGTAATCCACAGGAGGCAGGAGTCCTGTCACCACACCAATGTTTATTTACAATAACGATATTACAGGAGCAGCTACAAACAGTACTGCTAGCAGTCCAGTCAACTTAAGACTGGCTCACAAAGCCTACACAGGTGATTATATGGGCCCCCTCAATGAGCTATCATTGAGGGAGCTCATACTCCAATTGGCCAACCAATAAAGCCAATTGGAGTTCATCACAACCCCCAACTGTTCACATTATATATTAATGATTTGGACGAAGGAACTAAATGTAATATCTCCACATTTTCAGATGATGCGAAGTTGGGTGGGACGGTGAGCTGTGAGGAGGATGCAGAGATGCTTCAGTGGGATTTGGACAGGCTGAGCCAGTGGGCACATGCATGGCTGATGCAGTAGAATGGATAAATTTGAGGTTATCCGCTTCGGTTGCAAAAATAGGAAGGCAGATTATTATTTGAATGGGTGTAAATTGAGAGAGGTGGATACACAGATCTTGGTATCCTCGTGCATCAGTCACTGAAAGTAAGCGTACAGGTACAGCAGGCAACAAGGAAGGCAAATAGTATGTTGGCCTTCGGAGAGAGAGGATTTGAGTGCAGGAATAGGGATGTTTTACTGCAACTTGTATAAATTGTACAACATTTTAATACAACTATATAGGGATTAGTGAGGCCACACCTGGAGTATTGTGTGCAGTTTTGGTGTCCTTACCTGAGGAAGGATGTTCTTGCTATGGAGGGAGTGCAGCAAAGGTTTACCAGACTGATTACTGGGATGGCAGGACTGTCAGATGAGGAGAGACTAAATCGGTTAGGATTATATTCATTGGAGTGAGAGGGGATCTCATAGAAACGTACAAAATTCTAACAGGATTAGAGAGGGTAGATTCAGAAAGAATGTTCCTGATGGCGGGGGAGTCCTGAACTAGATTTCATTGTTTGAGGATAAGGGCCTTTTAGGACTGACGTGAGTAGAAATCTCTCCATCAAGGGAGTGGAATCTGTGGAATTCGCTACCACAGAAAGTAGTTGAGGCCAAGACGTTGTGTAATTTCAAGAAGGAATTCGATATAGCTCTTGTGGTTAAAGGGATCAAGGGATATGGGGGAAGGTGGGATCAGGGTATTGAACTTGATGATCAGCCATGATCATGATGAATGGTGGAGCCGGCTCGAAGGGCCGAATTGCCCCATCCTGTTTCTATTTTCTATGTCTGTTTCTGTGTAAGGTGCACAGTTTGAATCAACCATCCAGTCAAGCCAGAAAACTCTTGGGTTTGAGAAAGCAGTTTTGTTTCTGAAGATTCCTGGATTTCTACAGCACAGCAGAAGCGAGTTTGAGAAGTTGTGTGGTACACCTTGACTGCAGTGACAGCAGTTTTGCTTCAGGCAACATTCCTGGAGTTTTGCAGTTAAACATCTATCACGGAGTATTGCCTGGAAGGTGTTTACCTGTGGATCTCATCAAGTAGGTTTTTGATGGGGAATATTTTGTCAGACTATTTTGACTGTGTAATCTTGTGTGTTCAAGCCTTCTTAACTTCTTTTTAATAAACCTTTCATCGAATCATAGAATTGTAGAATTAACAGCGCAAAAGGAGGCCATTCGACCCATCAAGCCTGCACCGGCCCTTGGAAAGAGAACCCTACCTAAGCCGACACCTCTACCACATCCCTGTACCCCTGTAACCCCACCGAACCTTTTTTTTCCAATTTAAAATGGTCAATCCCCTAACGTGCACATCTTTGGTCTGTGGGAGGAAACCGGAGCACCTGGAGGTGGGGCCCTGGAGCTGTGAAGCAATAGTGCTGACCACTGTGCTACCGTGCCGACCATTTTTTAAAGTCAAGAAATGGTACTGGAATTCGATGCTGCTGAGATCAGGAAATTTCTTCTCCCTTTCAGAATATGATGAAAACGGGGCTTCATTCATATATCAAATTTCCCTCAGGGATGTGACTTGCTCAGCAATTAACATCTGCTGTGGTCATAACACAGGTTAGAAAGGTATTCAGGTACCTCCTCCCTGTTTGGTCACAAGAAAATCCAACAGCAAGAGATATCTAAATAGAAAAGAACTCCCCATCCAGGTGAATTTAGTCAGTATTTAACCACAGTCATGAACTATAAAGGGGACCTTTTGCAACATTCAGTGTCTGTGACAGATCAATGGCAATGGTTTTCTTTTGTCGGTCAAACAGCATAGACGTGCTTCAGGAGACAATTTAAGGATCTGTTGTGACTTCAAAAGTCCACAGTTGTTACTTGTGAACTTATAAACACAGTTCCTGCAATTGCTGTCAAAATCAAATTTAAAATCCCAATCTCACTATATTCACCAAATTGGTTTTAATTGTTCTCTTTGTTTTTTCCTTCAAGCTGCTCGATACCAATTCTCCTCCTCCCACAATGCATTAGCAACCATAGACTTCTATTGGATTGGACAATATCATTCCTGGCAGAGTGCTGCAGTGGTTTCTCATTGCCTTCTGCATTATGGCCATCTCTCCCATTCTGACCACCTGCTATTAGGCATACTATAAGTATCCACAAGCTAATAATCAACTTGTTTGACCATGTTATGAACAAACCTTCCATGGCCATGAAGTCTCAGAGTTTGCCCTGGAACTAATGGCCCAAAGGTTGGAAAGCTACTCGTTGTCACACAAGACCTCTCTCATTCTGTGTTAAATATAGAGCGTGATTGAACGGAAACATTTTGAAGTGTCATTTTGGACACGTTTGGCAGGGTGTTACTCGATGGTGTTACTATTGGCGAGATCACAGCCTGTATTCAACAGCACTGAGTGCCGAAGATGAGCCCCCACAAGATTTTCGCCATTACTGGTTGTCTCGCCGTCTGATTTACCGAACCTGCGCCTCAGCTTCTCACCGCTAACGAGGGTGGGCAGCTTTTAAATGTTCCTCACCATTCACTCCCAGTCAACACACAAGCATGGCAGTGCACAGACCTGCTGCTCACTATGGGGATGCCGACCTGGCCAGATGCTTTGGATGTGAGTCAGGGCACCCTGTTCCCCTGAGGGGGGGTCGGAGGGCCAGCAGCAGGACCACCAATCCTGCTGGGGAGGCAGTGGCAGCGGCTGTCAGTTCGGGCAGCATGACCAGGAGGAGGACCACCATCCAATGCCGGGAGGCCAACGACCTCCACCGAGTTGCAGGGGGAAGTTACCCCTCTCCTGACATCAGTTCCACCTGCCACCCCTCAAATTCCAACCCCAATCCTTCACCCCTCTCCACAAATCACTGGCTGACACTTTGCAGCCTCTCACATCCGATCTTCGTGCTTGTCCCTCAGAAGCCCTGGCACCCACCAGCACAATCCTTTCATGTCCAGGTGCAGTACCCACACATGTCACCTGCTATAGACCCCCCCCCGACCCATCAAACATGCGGCTCACGGGCAGCACAGTGGCACAGTGGGTTAACCCTGCAGCCTCACGGCTCCGAGATCCCAGGTTCGATCCCGGCTCTGGGTCACTGTCTGTGTGGAGTCTGCACGTCCTCCCCCTGTGTGCGTGGGTTTCCTCCGGGTGCTCCGGTTTCCTCCCACAGTCCAAAGATGTGCGAGTTAGGTGGATTGGCCATTCTAAATTGCCCGTAGTGTCCTAATAAAAGTAAGGTTAAGGGGGGGGTTGTTGGGTTACGGGTATAGGGTGGTTACGTGGGTTTGAGTAGGGTGATCATGGCTCGGCGCAACATTGAGGGCCGAAGGGCCTGTTCTGTGCTGTACTGTTCTATGTTCTATGTTCTATGTGGAGTTTGCACATTCTCCCCGTGTCTGCGTGGGTTTCGCCCCCACAACCCAAAGATGTGCAGGGTAGGTGGATTGGCCACGCTAAATTGCCCCTTAATTGGAAACAATGAATTGGGTTCACTAAATTTATATTAAAAAGAAGATGCGACTCACAATGCCCACTCTTTGTCTCCGGAGGAGAGGATAGCCAGGGATCTGTGTCCTCACCCCCGATGAGAAACGGGCCCTGGAAATCACGGGGCTGTCCGAGGAGTGAGCAGTAACCAACAGTGAGGTTGGCCTGTGCCACGGGGTGAGGATCCACGGCCCCTTCACCCAGATGATCCGTCTCAAATGAATTGTTCAGGTCAGACTAAATGATCCTTCCCTCTCACCGACCACATGTCCATTGTTAGGCGTGATCACCATCACCAGGTGGAGGTAGGAACCAAGGGGGCCAGCAGTCGGAGGTCTGCTGGTTCCCAGTCAGATGCCAAGCTACTGGACAAGATTGTCCCAGAGCTGATGCCGATGATAGGCCAGAGCAACGACATTCACTGGAGGACGCAGGAGATGGTGCCAACAATGCTTGGAAAGAAGCCAACGCTGCTATAGTGGTAACCGCAGTGGAAAGCCGCGTCTTGAATGGTGGTTCCCAGGGATCGCTGAGTCTGTGTTAACCACAGCTGGGGGTCTGAACATTAATTATTATTATCATCACAAGGAGGCTGACATGAAGAGTGCAATGAGGTTACTGTGAAAATCCCCTCGTCGCCACATTCCGGCGCCTGTTCGGGTACACAGAGGGAGAATTCAGAATGTCCAATTCACATAACAAGCACGTCATTCAGACTTGTGGGAGGAAACCGGAGCACCCGGAGGAAACTCACGCAGACACGGGGAGAACGTGCAGACTCCACACAGACAGCAACCCAACCCAAGCCGGGAATCGAACCTGAGACCCTGGCGCTGCAAGGCAACAGTGCAAACCCTGGGGTGAGGTTACACAGACCCTTGGAGGGCGGAAGAGAGTGGTCAGGGAGGAGGCTGTGTGATTGAGGGGTGGGGAATGGAGGTGGGGGGAGAGGGAGGGAGGGGTTGGGGGAAGGAGTAAAATGGGAGATGGGAGGATGAAGGAGGGATTGGGGGAAATGAATGCAGATGAAGGTTTATGATATGCTCGCCATTCCTGGACGAGATCTGAAATTCGCCATCGGGTACGGGTCAGGTGAATTACAGACTGGTTCATGCCTGGTGTGAATCATGATTTTGGACTTTCCTGCTATTTACCAGGCGCGCCCAGATCCGCGTCGGTCACAACACGGTGGTTAAATCCTGCCCAAAGTATTTATTTCATGACAGGGCCTGCAATTCATGCTCAATTATCTCGATCAAACAGCTCAAACTCTCTTCTGGCACAACACTTCTCCCACAGGAATGTAATAAGTGTGCTGGCATTGTTGAAGTTGATTCTTAAAAACAAACATATAATCTGAGCTAAAACCCTCCGGCTGTTGGGATTCTGTTTTCCTGCTGGAAGTGCACCCTCATCTGTGGGTTTTCCAGCTGTGCGGGATGGCTTTAATGGGAAATCCTATGGACAAGCGGCAGGAAGAGAGAATCGCGCCCTCCGCGATCGGCACGCTACCGAGAAACACGGCTGGGGGACCGGAGAATCCACTCCCATGTCTATAAACTGAGGAGTGCAATATGGCAAATAAAGAGTTAATTAGTTCTGTGCTGTGAAAAGCCATTGTGGTGACGGAGGAGTCAATCAGTACGACAGCTGTTTCAGACTTGCTCTTCAATCAACAGAAACAAAAAGTACGAGGAACATTTTCAAACTAACTTCACAATTCTCCAAAGCTGCTTTTTATCCCTTTTCTAAAAGGATTCTGCATTTTATCATTCATACAAGCCTCAGCCCGAATAAATCCAGGCCAAATATCTAACTTGAAATATAAGAAGCCAAACTTTCAGAAATTACGAAAGTTTCATTTGAATCTCTGACATTCTCAGGGCACAAACTTAAACTAAAATGAACATGTTCTTATCAAGAACAATCACACTCTCAGCAGCCCCAGGTAATCACACACAATCATTCAAGTAACAAGAGGGAATGACACAAAAACTCAGCAGGTCTGGCAGCATCTGTGGAGTGAGGTAGAATTTGCTTTTCAGATTGATGACCTTTTATCAAACTGCAAAAGGTTAGACATACCACAGGGTCAGAGGTGGGGAAGGCCGTGGGAGGAGGGAGGTGGAAGTACTACAAAGGAAATCTGTGATAGATACTGAAGACACAAATGTTTATTTTAAATGATGGTGCAAGACAAAAGGGCTGGTAATGAGACCAGCAATGAAGCAATATTCTCAAACAGGTTACTGCGGAGCCCTGGATGTCCAGAGGGATTTTCCAGGAGGTGGGGTTCACAGGGTAGACAAGACAGGCAATGGCCAGGGCACCATGATCAAGAGGAAATGAAAGAGCGTTGGCTGGAGGCCCAATCTTCACCTTGTCCTCTTTTTCCTCGCTCCATGTACCTGTGCTTTCTGTGATCACTCCATGTTCTTGCCAATGATCCCCATAACCTGCAGAAAGAGGCAGGCACAGCGATCTGACCTCTCTGATATGGGCTTGTTTTTCTAAAAGCATGAGGAAAGCATGTTTTAACAGGCAGTTTACATTCTGTGTATTATGTATGTTTATAGATGGAGCTCTATATGTACGAACTATATTTACCAACGATTGAAAAAGGCTCTGTTGTAACCCCCACGAGACCCACGGGGACAACCCGATCGATCTCCCCGTGCGGTTCGTGGAATACTCACGTATATAATGAGGTGCAGACAGGCAGTGATTGACACACAGGATGACCAGTAAGCACACAGCACAGTGCAGCCAATCACCAGACAGGACACTACCACTGTAAAGCCAGAGGGCGCTAGGTTTCCCGCTCTCTCTGGACCCAGCCACTGAGACAGTCAGAGTCCACGAGCTAGCCAGTGCAAACACCATGCGGTAGCTCGTAATTCTGGTCAGGCTAGAACAAGGTCTCCAGTCAGTTCAGTATAGTGTTGACCCACAGTTGAGTATGTATAATAGTTCTATCGTTCAATAAAACCGTGTTGGATCTTCTCCAGTGTTAGAGGTCTGTTTGTAGCATCACTGCATCGAGTGCAGACCACATCAAACCAACCTGCCTAACACATCACCAGAGGAAACCCAAGCAGAGATGGGGAGAACATGCAGACTCCACCCAGACAGTAACCCAAGCCGGGAATCAAACCTGGGACCCTGGTGCTGTGAAGTAACAGTGCTAACCACTGTGTTACCGTGCAACCCACGGATCACCCGAGACATCCTCTTTCTCCAGAACTGCAATGTTCTCCCTAACCAATACCACCGTCCCTCCTCCTTTCCTTCCTTTCCTATCTTTTCTGAACACCTTGTGTTATTCATTTGGATTAGAATTTAGTCAGTAATTAACTATATTGGGAAAGTGAAAAGGGGAGGACTTCCCCAACAGTTAGTGACCCTGAAAGGGTTCAATACGAGTGGTTTGATTTAATATCTCAGTCATTGGGACAGAATAGAGGGATTTCAGGAGACATTCTTTCATAATCAATTGCAATTTCAAAAGTCAGAAGGTTTTGAATATAGTTCCTCAAATTCAATCAAAGTCAGGAGCACTTTACAAATCCCAGTCTCATTGACGACTTTCTCCAACACGATTTTAACTGTTGTTGTTCTTTCCACCAGTCTGAAAAATGTAGATGGATTTGAAATGTGAGCTTTCTGCTCCGTCACAAACACAGATTTTTTTCATGGCCAATGTGGAAATTATGCTCTATTATCTTTATTAATCATCTCAAATTCCCCAACTCACAGAACTTGTTCCACAAGATCTTTCACAATAGTGAATGTGCTGGTATCACCTCGAGCTGACACTGAGAATAAACAAATCCAGCTGCTCTTTACATTGAGAATGTGTCAAAGAGCAGCAAGGAGTTAATTATAGATTGTGAAAAGGGTCAAAGGGTAAAGAATGACCAGGATGGTGAAGTGAGTTGAGATTCTCTTCATTCACAAAAAGTCCCAAATGGTGAGTGTCTCATAGTCCCTCCTAATTAACAAATCAACTCAACCAACACCCCCATCATCAGTATGAAAAGCCCTTAGGGCAGGGGAGGAGTCAGCCAGCACCAGAGACATTTCAGACTCGCTTCGAAATCAATAAAAAAAATTATCTTGGAATAAATTCAGACAATCTTGTCATCCTCAAAAGCTGATTTTTTTCAAAAGCTCTTCGTTTTCACAGTGACATAATATAAATTTCAGTCAAAATCATTCCTAATAGGCTTCCGGTGGCGGCGATGTTTGAGTGAGCCGCACATTCGGTGGGCTCTCACTCCGGCGGGGCTTTGGGGCTGATTCCCCACGATAGCGGGACCACGGGGGCGGCAGAAAGGCTGCCGTGAACAGGAGAGCGGGCTGCAGCTGATGGAGTCGTGGGAGGCCAGCAGGTAGGGGAAGAAAGAGAGAGAGAGACGGAGGCAAGGAGGAAACTGACCTGAAACTGACAAGATGGCGGATCCACGGACCTTCCTTCCTCCAGGAGAAGAAAAGAAGTTTTGGAGTTGCTGAAGCAGGACAACTTGGACCCACTTCAGATGCCCAGAAGGTAAAATTTAAGGAGCTGGGTGAAGGAAGGCGGCAGCGAAGGCGCTGAGGAGCGGGCTGCGGCACATGGAACAGCGGAATTCCAGAAGGCAGAAAAAGAAGGAGAAAAAGGGACAGAGACAAGGACGCGAAGAAAATTACCTGGGACCTAAGATGGCGGACACACGGACCCCGGACTCAGCAATCCAGCAGGCGCTGGATAACATGCTCCAGGTAATGAAGTCCAGTTTTGAAGCGCTGAAGCGGGACAGCTTGGATCCAATCCAGAAAGCGGTGGATCAGCTGAACCAGAGGCTGGACGCCCAGGATGTTAAAGTTAAGGAGCTGGGAGAGGAGGTGGAGGAGCAGGCGGATGTGCAGACGGTTGCAGCGCTAGAAGTTGACGGCCTGAAAGAGCGGCAGAGAAGACTGCTGGACAGAGTGGAGGAGCTGGAGAATAGAGTCCGCAGGAATAATCTGAGGATGGTCGGCCTCCCTGAGGGAGCTGATGCTGCAGCGTTTGTAGCAGACCTGCTGAAGCAGCTGATGGGGGCCGAAGCCTTTCCGCGACCGCTGGAGCTGGAGGGGGCACACAGAGTGCAGGCAAGGCAGGGGCGGCCGGGCGGACCCCCCCCCGCCCGATGGTGATTAGGTTCCACAGGTTCGTGGACAAGGAGGGGGTGCTGCAGTGGGCAAAGAGCGCCAGGAGCAGCACGTGGAATAACAGTGTTCTCCGCATTTATCAGGACCTAAGCCAGGAGGTGGCTCGGCGGTGAGCAGCCTTTAAGAATGTCAAGGAGGTGCTGTTCAAGAAGCACGTGAAGTTTGGTCTGCTGTTCCCAGCTCGTCTATGGGTCATGCACCAGGGTCAACACCACTACTTCTCCGAGCCCGAAGAAGCGATGGATTTTGTGAGGGACCTGGGGCTGGTCCCGAAAGGAGGCCCCAAGGACGCGAATTAGGGCCTGAGGATTTCTGTGGGAAGGAATGCCGAATATGCCTGGACTGCTGCTCAACGGTTTGCTGGGCCAAAGGGGCCAAGCGGAACATTTGGGACTCTTTCCTTTGTTCATGGACATTGGTTTGGGGGGTTAACCCCCCCCTTTTTTTTGTTGGGGGGTTTTTCTTTTGCTTGTTTTTTTTGTTGGGGTCTCTCTTGTTTCTTATGGGGGGGTTTTTGTTTGTTGGGTTTATTTTTGTGCCTTTCCTCTTTTTTCTGTTTTTGTTTTCCTGTTTGGGCTAGTTTGTACTTTTTGTGCAGCTCGCAGAAGACACTGGAGCCGGCTTGCCCCAGTGGGTGGGAGAGGGGGATGGGGCGCCGGGGAGTGGGGAGGAGGACAGGGAAATAATGGGAATGAGACAGGAAGGCGCCGGAGTGTTGAGTCACCGGGCTAGCAGATTGGCTAGTCAAGGGAGTCAGGTGGGGGGGGGGGAAGTTACAGCCAGTAGATGGCAGGGGTGGGGGTATCGGGGGATGGGGTTGGGGGGGGGGGGGTTGTTCTGCTGACGGGGGAGGGACTTGAATTAGGCACTGGAAAGGAGGTCGAGGGTGGAGGCAGCCAGAGGGCGGGCCAGGAATGGCGCGACGCACGGGCCAGGGGCCGGCCCGAGAAAGGCTATGGCTGACCGGCGGAGTGGGGGGGGTGGGATGTGCCCCCCAACCAGGCTAATCACCTGGAACGTCAAGGTACTGAATGGGCCGGTTAAGAGGGCGCGGGTGTTCGCGCACTTGCGGGCCCTGAGGGCGGACGTAATTATGTTGCAGGAGACACATCTGAAAGTGTCTGACCAGACCAGGCTAAGGAAGGGCTGGATTAGCCAGGTCTTCCACTCGGACTTGGACTCGAAGTCCAGGGGGCTGGCAATCATGATTAACAAGCGCGTGCAATTTGAGGCAGAGGGCATATCCGCAGACAGGGGGGGGCAGATACCTGATGGTACGGGGCAGACTGGAGGGGAGAAGAGTGGTGCTGGTGAATATATATGCCCCGAACTGGGATGACGTGGACTTTATTAAAAGAGTGCTGGGGAAGATCCCGGACCTGGATTCTCGCAGGCTAATAATGGGAGGGGACTTTAACATGGTCCTTGACCCGACTTTGGATCGGTCGTGTCCCAGAACGGGTAGACTCTCAGCAATGGCAAGGGAGCTGAAAGGGTTTATGGAGCAAATGGGGGCAGTGGACCCCTGGAGAGATAGACAGCCAACAGGAAGGGGCTACTCGTTTTACTCGCACGTCCATAAAGTATATTCCAGGATGGATTACTTTGTACTAAGCAGGGACTGTATGCGGGAGGTAAAGAACACGGAATACTCAGCAATTACCATTTCAGACCTTGCCCCGCATTGGGTGGACCTGCAGTTCGGGGGAGCGAGCTATCAACGCCCGCAATGGAGGCTAGATGTGGGACTGCTGTCGGAGGAGGGGATCTGCGAGAGGCTTCGGAGATGTATGCAAAATTACCTGCAGGTGAATGACACGGGGGAGGTCTCAGCGGCGACCCTGTGGGAGGCGCTAAAGGCAGTAGTGCGGGGGGAGCTGATTTCAATTGGGGCCCACAGAGCCAAGGCAGACCGGGCAGAGATGGATAGATTGGTCAGGGAAATGGGTCGGATAGATGAAGAGCACGCGGAGTCCCCGGGGGAGGTTTTACTTAGGGAGAGGCAGAGACTACAGGCGGAACTGGGGGCTCTATCCACGAGCAGGGCCGTGGAACAGCTTAGGAAGGCGAGGGGAGTGGTGTACGAGTATGGGGAAAAGGCTAGCAGACTGTTAGCGCAGCAACTCAGGAGGAGGGAGGCGGCCAGGGAAATAGGTAGAGTGAGAGACGAGGGGGGGCGCAAAGTGGAGGACCCGGCAGAATTGAATAAGGTATTAGAATAGAATAGAATAGAACAGTACAGCACAGAACAGGCCCTTCAGCCCTCGATGTTGTGCCGAGCAATGATCACCCCACTTAAACCCACGTAACCCGTATACCCGTAACCCAACAATCCCCCCATTAACCTTACACTACGGGCAATTTAGCATAGCCAATCCACCTAACCCGCACATCTTTGGACTGTGGGAGGAAACCGGAGCACCCGGAGGAAACCCACGCACACACGGGGAGGACGTGCAGACTCCACACAGACAGTGACCCAGCTGGGAATCGAACCTGGGACCCTGGAGCTGTGAAGCATTGATGCTAACCACCATGCTACCGTGAGGCCCCAAAATTTAGATTACCCAATTATTTTTTCCAATTAAGGGGCAATTTAGCATGGCCAATCCACCTACTCCGCACATTTTTGGGTTGTGGGGGCGAAACCCACGCAGACACGGGGAGAATGTGCAAACTCCACACGGACAGTGACCCAGAGCCGGGATCGAACCTGGGACCTCAGCGCCGTGAGGAGGTTGTGCTAACCACTAGGCCACCGTGCTGCCCTTAAATGTAGAGTACCCAATTATTTTTTCCAATTAAGGGGCAATTTTAGTGTGTCCCAATCCACCTACCCTGCACATCTTTTGGGGTTGTGGGGGTGAGACCCACGCAGGCACGGGGAGAAAGTGCAAACTCCACATGGACGATGACCCAGGGCTTGGGATCGAACCCGGGTCCTCGGCAGTGTGGGGCAGCAGTGCTAACCACTGCACCACCATGCTATCCCTAGAAGTATTCCGGGACTTCTATCGTAAGCTGTATACTTCGGAGCCGCCGGAAGAACCGGAGGGGATGAAAAGGTTTCTGGACGGGTTAACATTCCCAACAATAGGTGGGGGGCGAGTGGAAGAGCTGGGGGCCCCGATTAGAGTAGAGGAGGTATTGGGGGGCCTAAAGGCCATGCAGTCGGGGAAGTCCCCGGGGCCGGATGGATACCCAGTAGAGTTTTATAGGAAGTTCTCTGAGCTGGTGGGCCCGGTCTTGGCGAGGGTTTTTAATGAGGCAAGGGACAGAGGGACCCTGCCGCCGACAATGTCACAAGCCACCATATCACTGATATTGAAGCGGCGTAAATACCCGGAGGCGTGCGGCGCGATAGCGGCGACCGTCCGGGACTGACACACCGCTGCAAAGTGGCCTTTCTTTCCACAAGCTTTGCAGGTCGCTGTGCGGGCCGGGCAGCGTAGGCGAGGGTGCTTCTGTTGGCCGCAGAAGTAACAGTGGGGACCCCCAGGGGGTGCGGTGCGGCGGGCAGTGCAGGCATAGTGCGCGGGGGCGGCTGCTGGTGGGGCCGTTTGCGGGGTCCACGAGGGGTGGGACGGATGGGCCTGGGGAGCCGTTTGCGGGGTCCACGAGGGGTAGGACGGGTGGGCCGAGTGGCTAGCGGAGTAAGTGTGCGCACTACGAGAGGCGGCCGTCATAGAGAGCGCCAGGGCCTTTGCGGCCGCGAGGTCGGGGGCGGCCCCTTCCAGCAGTCGTTGCCGGATGGGGTCCAATGCAATGCCTGTAACAAAGGCATCGCGCATGAGTAAGTCCGAATGTTCCGCGGCTGTGAGGGCCCGGCAGTCGCAGTCTCGTACCAGAGGTATAAGGGCCCTCCAGAAGTCCTCAATTGACTCACCCGGCTGCTGGACGCGAGTAGAAAGTTGATGCCTCGCAAACAGGGTGTTCGTCGATGGTGCATAATTCTCCTTGAGCAGTTCCATAGCTGCGGTGTAGTCGGTCGCATCTCGAATGAGCGGAAAGACGCTGGAGCTAAGTCTGGAGTACAGAAGTTGCTTTTTCTGAGCCTCCGTCGGGGGAGGGTGTGCTGAAGAGATGTAGGCCTCTAAGACTGCGAGCCAGTGATCAAAGTCTTTTCTGGCGTGAGGCGAATGTGGATCCAGCTGCAGACGGTCAGGCTTGACTCTGATGTCCATGGTGACTGGGAAATCGTACAGCAATAAATTGTGGCGCTAACAATTATACTCAAAGCCGAGAGACTGGTTCAATAGAGGCTTTATTGTTGTACGATGTTGTCCCTCCATCCGCAACTGTAGACTGAGGGTCTGAGCAGCTCTCATACATTTATACACAAGCTCCCTGTGGGCGGAGCTAGCCGGCAGGGGCTGACCGGAGGAACCTGTATTACAGATACAGGCATACATCCCCCTACTGCAGTACACATAACTACAGTGGTTATCTCACCACACAGGAGGTGGGGTTCACAGGGTAGACAAGACAGGCAATGGCCAGGGCACCATGATCAAGAGGAAATGAAAGAGCGTTGGCTGGAGGCCCAATCTTCACCTTGTCCTCTTTTTCCTCGCTCCATGTACCTGTGCTTTCTGTGATCACTCCATGTTCTTGCCAATGATCCCCATAACCTGCAGAAAGAGGCAGGCACAGCCATCTGACCTCTCTGATATCGGCTTGTTTAAGCATGATGAAAGCATGTTTTAACAGGCAGTTCACATTCTGTGTATTCTGTATGTTTATAGATGGAGCTCTATATGTACGAACTATATTTACTGACGATTGAAAAAGGCTCTGTTGTGTCCCCCACGAGACCCACGGGGACAACCCGATTGATCTCCCCGTGCGGTTCGTGGAATACTCACGTATATAATGAGGTGCAGGTTGGCAGTGATTGACACACAGGATGACCAGTAAGCACACAGCACAATGCAGCCAATCACCAGACAGGACAGTACCACTGTAAAGAGGGCACTAGGTTTCCCGCTCTCTCTGGACCCACCCACTGAGACAGTCAGAGTCCACGAGCTAGCCAGTGCAAACACCATGCGGTAGCTCGTAAGTCTGGTCAGGCTAGAACAAGGTCTCCAGTCAGTTCAGTATAGTGTTGACCCACAGTTGAGTATGTATAATAGTTCTATCGTTCAATAAAACCGTGTTGGATCTTCTCCGGTGTTAGAGGTCTGTTTGTAGCATCACTGCATCGAGTGCAGACCACATCAAACCAACCTGCCTAACACATCACCGGAGGAAACCCAAGCAGAGACGGGGAGAACATGCAGACTCCACCCAGACAGTAACCCAAGCCGGGAATCAAACCTGGGACCCTGGCGCTGTGAAGTAACAGTGCTAACCACTGTGTTACCATGCAACCCACGGATCACCCGAGACATCCTCTTTCTCCAAAACTGCAATGTTCTCCCGAACCAATACCACCGTCCCTCCTCCTTTCCTTCCTTTCCTATCTTTTCTGAACACCTTGTGTTATCCATTTGGATTAGAATTTAGTCAGTAATGAACTATATTGGGAAAGTGAAAAGGGGAGGACTTTCCCAACAGTTAGTGACCCTGAAAGGGTTCAATACGAGTGGTTTGATTTAATATCTCAGTCACTGGGACAGAATAGAGGGATTTCAGGAGACATTCTTTCATAATCAATTGCGATTTCAAAAGTCAGAAGGTTTTGAATATAGTTCCTCAAATTCAATCAAAGTCAGGAGCACTTTACAAATCCCAGTCTCATTGACGACTTTCTCCAACACGGTTTTAACTGTTGTTGTTCTTTACACCAGTCTGAAAAATGTAGATGGATTTGAAATGTGAGCTTTCTGCTCCGTCACAAACACAGATTTGTTTCATGGCCAATGTGGAAATTATGCTCCATTATCTTTATTAATCATCTGAAATTCCCCAACTCACAGAACTTGTTCCACAAGATCTTTCACAATAGTGAATGTGCTGGTATCACCTCGAGCTGACACTGAGAATAAACAAATCCAGCCGCTCTTTACATTGGGAATGTGTCAAAGAGCAGCAAGGAGTTAATTATAGATTGTGAAAAGGGTCAAAGGGTAAAGAATGACCAGGATGGTGAAGTGAGTTGAGATTCTCTTCATTCACAAAAAGTCCCAAATGGTGAGTGTCTCATAGTCCCTCCTAATCAACAAATCAACTCAACCAACACCCCCATCATCAGTATGAAAAGCCCTGAGAGCTGGGGGAGGAGTCAGCCAGCAGCAGAGACATTTCAGACTCGCTTCGAAATCAATAAAAAAAATTATCTTGGAATAAATTCAGACAATCTTGTCATCCTCAAAAGCTGATTTTTTTCAAAAGCTCTTCGTTTTCACAGTGACATAATATAAATTTCAGTCAAAATCATTCCTAATAGGCTTCCGGTGGCGGCGATGTTTGAGTGAGCTGCACATTCGGTGGGCTCTC
Source organism: Scyliorhinus canicula (assembly GCF_902713615.1). Lineage (NCBI taxonomy): Eukaryota > Metazoa > Chordata > Chondrichthyes > Carcharhiniformes > Scyliorhinidae > Scyliorhinus > Scyliorhinus canicula. The sequence continues at coordinate 4,257,716 of NC_052158.1, forward strand.
ACTCCGGCGGGGCTTTGGGGCTGATTCCCCATGATAGCGGGACCACGGGGGCGGCAGAAAGGCTGCCGTGAACAGGAGAGCGGGCTGCAGCTGATGGAGTCGTGGGAGGCCAGCAGGTAGGGGAAGAAAGAGAGAGAGAGAGAGAGACGGAGGCAAGGAGGAAACTGACCTGAAACTGACAAGATGGCGGATCCACGGACCTTCCTTCCTCCAGGAGAAGAAAAGAAGTTTTGGAGTTGCTGAAGCAGGACAACTTGGACCCACTTCAGATGCCCAGAAGGTAAAATTTAAGGAGCTGGGCGAAGGAAGGCGGCAGCGAAGGCGCTGAGGAGCGGGCTGCGGCACATGGAACAGCGGAATTCCAGAAGGCAGAAAAAAAAGGAGAAAAAGGGACAGAGACAAGGACGCGAAGAAAATTACCTGGGACCTAAGATGGCGGACACACGGACCCCGGACTCAGCAATCCAGCAGGCGCTGGATAACATGCTCCAGGTAATGAAGTCCAGTTTTGAAGCGCTGAAGCGGGACAGCTTGGACCCAATCCAGAAAGCGGTGGATCAGCTGAACCAGAGGCTGGACGCGCAGGATGTTAAAGTTAAGGAGCTGGGAGAGGCGGTGGAGGAGCAGGCGGATGCGCAAACGGTTGCAGCGCTAGAAGTGGACGGCCTGAAAGAGCGGCAGAGAAGACTGCTGGACAGAGTGGAGGAGCTGGAGAATAGAGTCCGCAGGAACAATCTGAGGATGGTCGGCCTCCCTGAGGGAGCTGATGCTGCAGCGTTTGTAGCAGACCTGCTGAAGCAGCTGATGGGGGCCGAAGCCTTTCCGCGACCGCTGGAGCTGGAGGGGGCACACAGAGTGCAGGCAAGGCAGGGGGGGGCCGGGCGGACCCCCCCCCCCCCCCCCCCCCCCCGCCCGATGGTGATTAGGTTCCACAGGTTTGTGGACAAGGAGCGGGTGCTGCAGTGGGCAAAGAGCGCCAGGAGCAGCACGTGGAATAACAGTGTTCTCCGCATTTATCAGGACCTAAGCCAGGAGGTGGCTCGGCGGCGAGCAGCCTTTAAGAATGTCAAGGAGGTGCTGTTCAAGAAGCACGTGAAGTTTGGTCTGCTGTTCCCAGCTCGTCTATGGGTCATGCACCAGGGTCAACACCACTACTTCTCCGAGCCCGAAGAAGCGATGGAGTTTGTGAGGGACCTGGGGCTGGTCCCGAAAGGAGGCCCCAAGGACGCGAATTAGGGCCTGAGGATTTCTGTGGGAAGGAATGCCGAATATGCCTGGACTGCTGCTCAACGGTTTGCTGGGCCAAAGGGGCCAAGCGGAACATTTGGGACTCTTTCCTTTGTTCATGGACATTGGTTTGGGGGGTTAACCCCCCCTTTTTTTTGTTGGGGGGTTTTTCTTTTGCTTGTTTTTTTTGTTGGGGTCTCTCTTGTTTCTTATGGGGGGGTTTTTGTTTGTTGGGTTTATTTTTGTGCCTTTCCTCTTTTTTCTGTTTTTGTTTTCCTGTTTGGGCTGGTTTGTACTTTTTGTGCAGCTCGCAGAAGACACTGGAGCCGGCTTGCCCCAGTGGGTGGGAGAGGGGGATGGGGCGCCGGGGAGTGGGGAGGAGGACAGGGAAATAATGGGAATGAGACAGGAAGGCGCCGGAGTGTTGAGTCACCGGGCTAGCAGATTGGCTAGTCAAGGGAGTCAGGTGGGGGGGGAAGTTACAGCCAGTAGATGGCAGGGGTGGGGGTATCGGGGGATGGGGTTGGGGGGGGGGGTTGTTCTGCTGACGGGGGAGGGACTTGAATTAGGCACTGGAAAGGAGGTCGAGGGTGGAGGCAGCCAGAGGGCGGGCCAGGAATGGCGCGACGCACGGGCCAGGGGCCGGCCCGAGAAAGGCTATGGCTGACCGGCGGGGTGGGGGGGGGTGGGATGTGCCCCCCAACCAGGCTGATCACCTGGAACGTCAAGGGACTGAATGGGCCGGTTAAGAGGGCGCGGGTGTTCGCGCACTTGCGGGCCCTGAGGGCGGACGTAATTATGTTGCAGGAGACACATCTGAAAGTGTCTGACCAGACCAGGCTAAGGAAGGGCTGGATTAGCCAGGTCTTCCACTCGGACTTGGACTCGAAGTCCAGGGGGCTGGCAATCATGATTAACAAGCGCGTGCAATTTGAGGCAGAGGGCATATCCGCAGACAGGGGGGGGCAGATACCTGATGGTACGGGGCAGACTGGAGGGGAGAAGAGTGGTGCTGGTGAATATATATGCCCCGAACTGGGATGACGTGGACTTTATTAAAAGAGTGCTGGGGAAGATCCCGGACTTGGATTCTCGCAGGCTAATAATGGGAGGGGACTTTAACATGGTCCTTGACCCGACTTTGGATCGGTCGTGTCCCAGAACGGGTAGACTCTCAGCAATGGCAAGGGAGCTGAAAGGGTTTATGGAGCAAATGGGGGCAGTGGACCCCTGGAGAGATAGACAGCCAACAGGAAGGGGCTACTCGTTTTACTCGCACGTCCATAAAGTATATTCCAGGATAGATTTCTTTGTACTAAGCAGGGACTGTATGGGGGAGGTAAAGAACACGGAATACTCAGCAATTACCATTTCAGACCATGCCCCGCATTGGGTGGACCTGCAGTTCGGGGGAGCGAGCTATCAACGCCCGCAATGGAGGCTAGATGTGGGACTGCTGTCGGAGGATGGGATCTGCGAGAGGCTTCGGAGATGTATGCAAAATTACCTGCAGGTGAATGACACGGGGGAGGTCTCAGCGGCGACCCTGTGGGAGGCGCTAAAGGCAGTAGTGCGGGGGGAGCTGATTTCAATTGGGGCCCACAGAGCCAAGGCAGACCGGGCAGAGATGGATAGATTGGTCAGGGAAATGGGTCGGATAGATGAAGAGCACGCGGAGTCCCCGGGGGAGGTTTTACTTAGGGAGAGGCAGAGACTACAGGCGGAACTGGGGGCTCTATCCACGAGCAGGGCCGTGGAACAGCTTAGGAAGGCGAGGGGAGTGGTGTACGAGTATGGGGAAAAGGCTAGCAGACTGTTAGCGCAGCAACTCAGGAGGCGGGAGGCGGCCAGGGAAATAGGTAGAGTGAGAGACGAGGGGGGGCGCAAAGTGGAGGACCCGGCAGAATTGAATAAGGTATTCCGGGACTTCTATCGTAAGCTGTATACTTCGGAGCCGCCGGAAGAACCGGAGGGGATGAAAAGGTTTCTGGACGGGTTAACATTCCCAACAATAGGTGGGGGGCGAGTGGAAGAGCTGGGGGCCCCGATTAGAGTAGAGGAGGTATTGGGGGGCCTAAAGGCCATGCAGTCGGGGAAGTCCCCGGGGCCGGATGGATACCCAGTAGAGTTTTATAGGAAGTTCTCTGAGCTGGTGGGCCCGGTCTTGGCGAGGGTTTTTAATGAGGCAAGGGACAGAGGGACCCTGCCGCCGACAATGTCACAAGCCACCATATCACTGATATTGAAGCGGGGTAAATACCCGGAGGCGTGCGGGTCCTACAGGCCAATCTCCCTGATTAATGTAGACGCCAAGCTCCTGGCAAAGGTACTGGCGGGTAGAATGGAGGACTGTGTACCGGAGGTGATTGGGGAGGGTCAAACGGGGTTTGTGAAAGGTAGGCAGCTGGCGGCCAACCTGAGAAGATTACTTAATGTGATAATGATGCCCCCAGTGAGTAGGGAGGTGGAGGTAGTGGTGGCAATGGACGCTGAGAAGGCCTTTGACCGGGTGGAGTGGGACTATCTATGGGAGGTGCTCGGACGGTTTGGGTTCGGGGAGGGATTGGTGGACTGGATCAAACTATTATATCTGGCCCCGAGGGCCAGCGTCAGGACCAACAGAGAAGTGTCGGAGTATTTTAGGTTGTACTGAGGGACCAGACAGGGCTGCCCGCTCTCCCCGCTGCTGTTTGCGCTGGCCATAGAGCCGCTGGCGATTGCGCTGAGAGCCGCAGAGGGTTGGAAGGGGATGGTGAGGGGCGGGGTTGAACACAGGGTTTCTCTTTATGCAGACGATCTGCTCCTGTATGTGTCGGACCCAGTGGCCGGGATGGGAACTATACTGGGAACGCTGAGGAAGTTCGGCCAGTTCTCAGGATATAAATTAAATACGGTCAAGAGTGAAATGTTTGTGGTCCAGGCAAGGGGCCAGGAGAACAGATTGAGAGGGCTACCGTTTAGGCTGGTTGAGGAAAATTTCCGGTATTTGGGAATCCAGGTGGCACGAGAGTGGGGCAGGCTGCATAAGTTATGTCTGGCCAGGGTGGTGGAGCAAATGAAGGGAGAGTTTCGGAGATGGGATGCACTCCCGCTGTTGCTGGCAGGGAGGGTGCAGACTGTAAAGATGACAATCCTCCCTCGATTTTTGTTTATTTTTCAGTGCCTCCCGATCTTTATCCCACAGTCCTTCTTCAAAAGAGTTAACGGGCTGATCATGAGCTTTGTCTGGGCGGGAAAATCCCCGCGGGTGAAGAAGGCGATGTTGGAGAGGAACCGCAGCGAGGGAGGGCTGGCTTTGCCGAGTCTGATCAATTATTACTGGGCGGCCAACATCGCTATGATAAGGAAGTGGATGGTGGGTACGGGGTCTATTTGGGAGCAGGTGGAGGTGGCTTCGTGCAGGGGCTCCAGTTTGGCAGCCCTGGTCACGGCTCCTCTACCGCTGCCGCCGGCCAAGTACACCACCAGCCCGGTAGTGGTGGCGACCCTGCTGGATATGGGGCCAGTGGAGGAGGCATGTGGGGGAGATGGGGGTGTCTGCCTGGGCGCCAATCTGCGACAACCATTGGTTTGCCCCGGGGAGTATGGATGGGGGGTTCCGAGTATGGCGGCGGGCGGGGGCGGGAAGGGTGGGTGATATGTTCCTGGAAGGGAGCTTTGCGAGTTTGAGGAGCTTGGAGGAGAAATTTGGGTTGGTAAGGGGAAATGATTTTAGATACCTACAGTTGCGGGACTTTGTTCGTAGACAGGTCCCATCTTTCCCACGCCTCCCGCCAATGGGGATCCTAGACAGAATAGTCTCTAGGAGGGAAGAAGGGGAGGGTAGAGTCTCGGGTATTTATAAGGTGCTCATGAGGGAGGGAGGGTCCCAGACAGAGGAACTGAAACTTAAATGGGAGGAGGAGCTAGGCGGGGAAATGGAGGATGGGCTGTGGGCAGAGGCCCTGAGTAGGGTAAATTCGATCGCGACATGTGCTAGGCTCGGGCTGATTCAATTTAAGGTCGTTCACCGGGCCCATATGACGGTGGCTCGGATGAAAAAATTCTTCGGGATAGAGGACAAATGCGCTAGGTGCGCGGGAGGACCAGCGAACCACATTCACATGTTTTGGGCATGCCCTAAGCTGAGGGGGTACTGGGAGGGATTTGCGGGGGTCATGTCCTGGGTTCTAAAAACAAGGGTGGAGATGAGTCCAGGGGTGGCAATTTTTGGGGTTTCGGAAGACCCGGGGGTCCAGGGGGAGAAAGAGGCCGATATTTTGGCCTTTGCTTCCCTGGTAGCCCGGCGACGAATATTATTGGCGTGGAGGGACTCAAGGCCCCCGCAGACTGAGTGGTGGCTTGCGGACATGTCGAGTTTCCTGGGTATGGAAAAAATTAAGTTCGCCTTGAGGGGATCTGTGCAGGGGTTCGCCCGGAGGTGGCAACCATTTATTGACTTCTTTGCGGGAGAGTGAGCTTCAGCAGGGGGGGGGGGGGGGGGGGGGGGGGGGGGGGGGGGGGGGTGGGTGGTAGAGTAGAGTAGGAGGGAAAATATGGCGGGTAGTACCGGTGGGAGAGGAGCGGGCTTGTGCAATATGTTATGATTGAAGTATTGAAAGTACATGGATGTTTGCACATTTTTGCCTTTTTTGCTTTCTTGCTGATGATGTCTGTAACTGTTTATAACGCCAAACACTACCTCAATAAAATTGTTTATTAAAAAAAAAATCATTCCTAATAAATAAATACCAAACATCTAACTTGAGTTGGAGTCAGGCTGGGTTTACATAAAGGGACAGGTCAGGAGGAGCTGGACAATATGTTTCAGTTTGTGTTTCCCACAAAGTAAAACACAGTTTGACCATCCATGCCTGGGGCTGCTTTGAGACAGAAGTTAATGAAGGAGAGCAGCAGGCTGCCAGTCACTCACAGGGCAAAATCCCCACCTCCTCCCATCCTCTCTCCACCCACCCCCACCACCAACAGACCTTCACTCTCATCGCCTGGGTTCAATTATTCCCTATTGCTCCCTCTAACCTGGTTTATTCTGAATTCCGCTCCGGCTTTTATCTCCAACTCCCAAAGCAATGGGACCGAGAGCAGCAAACAACAATAATTCCTTGAGGATTGCAGTGAACATCAGGGAGTTACTGAACTGATTGTGTTCAGCAGCAGAGCAGGAACATTGGAACTGAAAGTGGTTTGAATCAGGAAGTGCTGAGTGTGAACATGGCTTCCAGACAACAGGAGGAAAGTTTGTCCGAGGAGGCAATTTGTCCCATTTGTCTTGATTTCTTCACTGATCCGGTTTCACTGGAGTGTGAACACAACTTCTGCCGCTCCTGTATCACCCAATGTTGGGAAAAGAAGGAGAGAAACTCCTGCCCGGAATGTCGACAGGAGTTTCCAGAAAGAAACTTCAGAACCAATCGGGTCTTAGTGAATCTGGCTGAGAAAGCTCGAAAATTAAAGCTGAATCGGGAAAGAGAAGGAAAGTAAACTTTACTGTGAGGAACATCAGGAAGAACTGAAGCTGTTTTGTGAAACTGACAAGAAATTGATCTGTGTGAATTGTGTAGTTTCACAGGAACACAGAGAACACCGCTTCATCCCGATTAAAGAAGCTGTTGAAATCTACAAGGTAAAAGGGAACAGATTTGATCCCCTGATTATTTGATCACATTTTCAGGGTCTAACACTTTTATTTTCTGATTTTCTCTCCCAATCCCAGGATGAGGTGAAATCTTCCTTAGATTCTCTCACACAGAAGAAATCGACGGTTCTAGAAATGGAGCAGCAGCAGAAACAGAAGATTTCCCAAATTAGGGTAAAGTCTCCCTGTGCTGAGCTTCCAAATTTAATTAATTATTTTGTTGTTTTTATGACAGAAACATATTATTTTTAATGTTTCTTCTTATAGAAACAGTCGGTCAGTCTGCAGAGCCACATCACATCCGAGTTCACTAAAATGCACCAGATTCTCACTGAGAAAGAGCAGCGTTTCATCCGAGATCTCAGGGAAGAAGAGGAAAAAATTCTAAAAACAATGGAGGAAAATCTTTGTGAAATTCAGGAGAATTTAAATTCTATTCAGGAGAAACTCTCAAAGTTGAAAAACCAGTTGGAACAAAAAGACGGAGTGAGATTTCTGAAGGTGAGGGATTATATTTCAGTTTATTTCAGTGAAAGTTCACAGTCACAACATGATCCACACAAGCCTCCTCCCATCCTACTTCATTTCCCTGTCAATATATCCTTCTGTTCCTTTCTCCCTCATGTGTTTATCCAACTTCTCCTTAAATGTATGGCTGCCTTTCCCTGGGTGGGTGGAATTAAATGCTGTCCCCCCCCCCAAGGGTACATTTAGTCAGGGTGTGGGGTGAGTGGAAGGGGACATGGGGAATGACACTGTGGAGTTTCTGTTGTCTTTCCATCTCTACACAGATTAAGTCCGTGGTGGTAAGTCTTGTGGGACAGCCTTCCTGTAACCAATTCAGCCCCTTAACAGGGCAATTAATGTTCTCATCCTGCAGTCACTGGTATTCCCCCAGCAATGAGCAGGGGCCTCACAATACGGGAAGGCTGAACATCAACCCCTGTTGGGAATACTGGTGGGATTCTGGGAGGGGGTGGGGGGGTGAGGTGGTGGGATTGAGGATGAAGCGGGAATGCCCTTGTTCAGTTGCACTGTGTACCTGATTGAGGGACTGTAAGAGGTTCACACTCCCGTTTCCTCTGACTGATGGTTCTCGACTCGAGGATTTTATAAAGAACAAAATTACACAGACACGGGGATTGGCTCAGCCACAAACTTGTTGTTTAGTAAAAACACTCCCAACACCGAATACCAAGAGCTCTAAACTAGTGTAAATAACATTACACAACATTCAATTGGTTTTTCTGATTTCAATCCCTCCTCAATTTAACCTCGGCTTCCACATAAACACACAAATCACCACAACTTATTAAAAAGCCTCTCCTGAAAATCCACAGACAAAACCCCACATTTCAGCCCAAACCTTCCTCAATTCAAACCCAAATCCCCCCAGGATTCGGTTGTTCCCCTGAAGTTATTTTAAAAACCTCAGCCCCAATCCCCCTGGGATTTGACTGATAAATTCCAATTCCCCACCCGGCTGCTCCTTCTGGTGTGAATTGTAGGCCCGGGAGCCAGGTTGACCGTTCTTGACCCTCCTTCTTGACTGCAGTGCCAGACCCTTGGATCTTGTCCTTTTAATGATGATTCTTATCGGAATATCACAAACACATTTCCTGAAGCCATCCTGCTGGAGGGTCAGTGCTCAGCGCCTTTCAATCTCTTTACACAGTCATTTTCAATCCCAGGGTCACGGCGTTCCCGATCACGGGAAGTGGGACCCTCATAAAATCCAACCAATGGGGTTTAAACTGAATTGAAAAAGCAGCAGTTAATGATGCTGGAATCAGGTTTAAACTGGTTTCACAGACTCATTAATGAGAATAATTAACTTCCTGCCCCTAGTCCGGTACATTGACCCCTTCCCGACTCTGACTTAATCCCGGGTTTTCCTGCCATCGACAGACTGAGCCGTGACCTCTCGTGTGATTCCCTATGTCCGGACACCATGCTCGCTGCTGTGACAGACTGGAGTAAATTCCAACCCGTGTGATAGTGAGTTCCACATTCTCATCACTCTCTCGGGAAAGAAGTTTCTCCTGAACTCCCATTGGATTTATTTGTAACTATATTATGTTTCTATCCCGATTTCTGGATTCTCCAGAAGTGGAAACATCTTCACTGAATCTCTCAAATCCGACCCCTTTCATCATTTGAAAGATCTCTATCAGGTCTTCTCTTTTCTACAGTAAAGTTGATCAATCTTTGCTGTTAGTTGAAGCCTCTCAGTTGCTGTCAATCTTTTTGATACTTTCTCCTATGCTTCAATATCCTTTGTGGAACATCCTCTTTCTATTCCATGTCTGCAGCAATGGGAATTGACAATTCTCAGCAGCTTGTAACAATGTGAGGGTCATTTCTGCTTTCTGGATATAGACAGTCCGTCTCTGTCAACTCAGATTTGTGTTTTGTTTATTTCAGGAGGAAGCATCTGGGACGAGGAGGTAGGACATGAACTTTACTGAAACTCTGGGCAAGTTGGTAAAATTACTCAGCAAAGTGTTTATGGTCAATTTATAATCAACTCTTTAATATTTACAGGATTAGCGATGAGGGTAAAAAGCTGTCACGAGCAGATGGTGTCCTGTCCATCGAAAAATTCAACAGCCCTTTACCGTTCCCAGGATGGCAAGGAATGCTGGATGTCATTAATCCTGGTAAAACTCAGATAAGTTCGTCTGTCCTGATTTATATCTTATATTTGAATCATTATCCATATAAATATCACAGACACCGGGCGGGATTCTCCGGCCCGCCAGCTCCCTTTTCCTGGGCGGCGGCCCTCACCGGCAGCGGGATTCTCCGTCTCTGCCACCTGCCAATGGGATTGCCCATTGTGGCCACCCCACACCGCCGGGAAACCCGCGGGCGTGGGAGCGCTGCCGGCGCAACGGAGAATCCGTCGGCAGAGAGAATGTTTAAGGGCTTTGTTATAAAGAAATGAGGATAAAAATGGTCCTGATTGGAATTAAAGTCTGATTCATGCAACTAATCCACTTTCTAAAAATCATTCTCAGCTTGGTCAGCTGAAACTGTCAGCTCCCTAAACATCACCAATACAGGAACTCTCAGATGGAGCTCTGTCTCCAGAACCCATCGATACTTTACAAACTTCAGCAAGTGGAAACTCCGCCATTCCCAGCTGAACCTTTCCTCCTCTACAATCCTCATCCTCCTGATACATCTCCACCTTGTGGACCAGACTCATGTCCATGGCCAAGGTTAGGACAGGAAGCCTGGGAATGAGGCTTTGTCTGCCTGTTGAGGGAGGAGGAGTGGTGAGGGGGATGGAGTCAGCTGGTCTTCACTGTGGACCTGGGGAACAAGCCCCGGATTGCAATCCATTTCCTGAAAGTGTCAGCAAAGCCCATTTTCTCAATTGTCTTGAGGAAACATTGCACTCACTCGAGATTAATATCTTTTATACATCCAGGGAGAGGATTAAGGTAGAGGTTTGTCTGTGGAGAATCACATTGAATAACCACCTCCACATGTGGCCTCATATCAAATATTGTGGCCGGGATTCTCCATTTGGGAGGGTAAGGGCGCGATTCAACTAAAAGGGAACAAAGTCCCGGAGCGAGCGTATTTAACCGCGTGTTTCCCGGAGCTCACAGTGCCGAGAAACACATGGGTATAAAACGCCCCCCACGTTGGGTAAGGTGCCTAAGTGGGGAACGCGGGGCCGAGGCCGCACATCGTCCCGTTTTGTGCAGTGAGGAGCTGCGCTCGCTGGAACTCCTCAGCGCAGCCAGAGATCGGCCATTTTAAAATCCTGATCTCCGAGGCCGCTGACGCCACCCCCGATACACCCCCCAATGTCCAATGCACCGTGGGAGGGTCTCCAGACCCCTCGCAACACCTACGCAGGGCACCCCAGCCCAATCACTACCTCACCAGACTGACACCCAAGTGGCAGTGCCAGGTGGCAGTGCCAGGGTGCCTGGGTGGCACTACCACTGCCAGGGTACCACCCTGCCCAATGGGCATACCCCTGGGGCCTCTGATCCCCTGGGAGACCCCCACGATGCCGTTCTGCCTGGTACCTGTTTGTGGGAATCAGTACCGAACGGCGCCCGCCCGAGGTCTCCGAGGGGAAGGGAGATTGATCCCACACCTCGGGAAACTGAGGAATCTGCATATTAAAGTGAGACCAGCTGCCTCGATGCCCCGAGAGCGGGGTCTCCTGGCTTTTATCGTCCACGCTGAGCCGCGGCGAGCTGCTTTTCGGGTGCAGCGTGGCCATTGGATCGCGCCCTGAGTGTTGCCGTGGGGACTGAATTGCGGCTCTTCCCGTTCCCTTGGGGGCGCTATTCAGGAAGCGAATCAGGACATGCAAATGAGCCAGTGCTCTTCCCACGGGAATCAGAGCAATTCCCATTCCCGCTGGTGTCTGATTCGCTGGGGCCTGAATTAGCGCTGGAGAGCCTGACAAGCTGGAGCTGTTTATAAACGCTCCGCTCCCCAAACACTCCCATTCCAGCCAAGAAGGTGGCTCCACGGAGACCTGCCCCCAGACTTTCTGAGTCAGTGGCCAATCGCATGCTGGGCGTGGTGGAGCAGAGGCAGGACACCCTCTTCCCCAGGGTGGGCAGGAGACCCAAGCCCACCATCATCAACAGGGCCTGGGAGGAGGTGGCAGAGATGGTCAGTGCTGCCAACCTCACCAGGAGGACTGGGGCCCAGTGCCGAAAAAAGATGAACGATCTCCTGAGGACAGCTCGGGTGAGTCACCACCTCTGTGCCCCTGGCATCACTCCTGTCCCTCACTCCTCACAACCCACCTGCCTGCATCTCCCTCACACCCCACCCTGCACCAAACCCCCAACACCTGTATTGTCCTCTTTGGCCTGGTGCCTGGCACACACATGCCACCAGCTACAGACCTCCCGTAGAACTCACCTCCATGCGTCTCACCATGTCCTTTATGTGTTCCCGAGGACAAGGTGACCCACAATCACCGGGAGCGACAGAAAACCGGCGGGGGCATCCCAGACCTGAGAGTGCAAAACCCCGGGGAACAGAAGGCGATGGAGCTCGCGGGCGAGGCAGAGGAAAGGGCCGTCTCAGAAACAGAGGTCGGCATGTGGTAACCAAGTGAGAGCCCAATGCAAAGCTGATGTCCCAACAGCAACTGAGTGACCCCCTCTCCCACAGACCTCTCCTTCCCAAGATCTCACCGTGTCTCTTGTCTTTTGTCTTGCGGGATCACCATCAGACGAGGCCGGGCAGTCCGGGGTCGCTGACCCCCGGCCACATCCCCAGAACACCCCGGAGCACCAGTCCGGGGAAGACACCGACTTCTCGTCACTGCTGTCACCTGCACCCTCCACCATCGCAGAGACTATCACCTCGGGGGGCATTTTAGTGAAGAGGCTCCTGGGTCACCTTCTGGTGCTCACTTCACACAGGCTGCAGCACATCAGGTGGAGGCAGGGACTCCCGAGGGAGCGGGCGGTCGGAGGGCTGCCCGATCCCAGGAAGCAGCTGTAGCCCGGACAGGGATCGAGCTTCTGGAATGTATGGCGGGGGCACGGCCCCAGGACACTTGAACCTGGGGTCACCCTCAGTGAGAGGTGGCAGGAAACGGGGCCAGAAGTGTGAGGCCACCGTGTATGTCAGCTTACCCAGTGAGTGAGCCGTTACCACTCACTATCTCCCCAAACCCCCTCCCCACAAGCTATATGGGCCTGTGAGATGGATTGGCCGGCACACATGCAGGGATGACCCGGGCGGACAGTGGAATGTGATCTTAAAGGCAGGAGTCAGACTTTGTCAAACGATGAGGAGATCCAGAGCTCATCTCCCAGCGAGTCGTCATCATCCTCCGTCCCGTGGACAAGACCGGCTGATACTGCCAACCCAGCGCCAACACCCTGTGGGGATACTGGTAGGGCCCTCGGAGGGAGGGAGGGGGAGCTGGGGTCGTGGGATGGAGTGAAAGGAGGAGGGACAGAGAAGGTGGAGTGAAGGGAGGAGGGACGGGGTAGGTGGAGTGAAGGGAGGAGGGACGGGGAAGGTGGAGTGGAGTGAAGGGAGGAGGGACGGGGAAGGTGGAGTGAAGGGAGGAGGGACGGGGAAGGTGGAGTGAAGGGAGGAGGGACGGGGAAGGTGGAGTGAGGAAGGACGGGGAAGGTGGAGTGAAGGGAGGAGGGACGGGAAGGTGGAGTGAAGGGAGGAGTGACGGGGAAGGTGGAGTGAAGGGGGAGGAAGGACGGGGAAGGTGGAGTGAAGGGAGGAGGGACGGGGAAGGTGGAGTGAAGGGAGGAGTGACGGGGAAGGTGGAGTGAAGGGAGGAGGGACGGGGAAGGTGGAGTGAAGGGAGGAGGGACGGGGAAGGTGTCAGTGGCTATGAGGAAAGGGCACCACATGGAAGTTGGGGGGGGGGTATGGGAGGAAGGACAGGGCGGGGAGCTGCCGGTGACCAGGCCTCTTAGTTGGCCAATTGAGAGGTGATGAGGTTGTCCCGTGTGCGGCGGCCCTGGAGCACACGTTGTGCGGCCTGTCCTGTCAGCCCGGGCGTCCTTCCTCCTCCAGCATGTCGCCCTCTGCTGGCTGATGTTATGAAGGACACAGCAGGCCAGCAGGATGTTAGAGACCCTCCTGGGGCTATATTGGAGATTCCCACCAGAGCGGTCCAGCCATTGGAATGGCTTCTTGAGGATGTCGATGCTCCGCTCAATGACGCTCCAGGTTTCTGCATTGGCCTCGTTATAACGGGTCTCCGCGTCGGTCTGGGGCCTCTGGACAGGTGTCATTAACCATGACCTCAGCGGTTAACCCTTGTCGCCAAAGAGCCAACCCCTAACCTGAGGGAGCACCTCGAAGGTGCTGGGAACCGACGAGTGCGCCAGGATGTAAGCGTCGTGCCCGCTGCCTGGGTATCGGGGGCAGACGTGTGTGATGTACAGCTGGTGGTCACACACCAACTGCACATTCAGGGAGTGGAAGCCCTTCCTATTGATGAAGGGCCCCCCTAATGATCCGGTACTTGTAGGGGGACATGCGTACCATCGATCACCCCCTGGACCTGGGGCATGCCAGCGATGGAGGGAAATCCTGCTGCCCGGGCATCCTGGTGTGCCTGGTCCAGACTGAAGGTTATATAGTCCGCTGCCCGGGTGCATAGGGCATCCGTCACCGCGCGGATGTACCTGTGAGCCGATGTCTGCGAGATCCCAGACATGTCCCCGCTCGGCCCCTGGAAAGTCCCAGAGACCGAGAGGTTCAGGGCGACCGTCACCGTGACAGCCACCGGGAGCGGGTGACCTCCTCCAAACCCCAGCGGTGCCAGCTGCACCACCGCCTGGCACAGGTGGCACCTGGTCTCACTGGTTAGCCGATGTCTTCGGCGGCACAGGCGGTCCGGCAGCTCCTCGAAGGACAGGCGCCGATGGTAAACACGTGCCCTGATGCGGCACCTCCTTCACACCTCCTCCTCGGCCTGTTGGACGGCCGGCACTCGAGCCTTACCGGCTGGGCCCTGTTCTTCTGGTGCCGGCTCCTCTTGTGCAGGATCCTCCCTGAGCAGGCCCTGTGCCTCCAGCTCCGTGTGTCCGTAACGGGAGCTGTGGCCAGGTAGATAGCGAGCATTCCTGGCTGTGCTCCAAAATTCATTCTCCGCATGGGGGGAATAGGGAAGACATGTTAGCACGATGAGTATTCCCAAACCCATCCCAATCCAACAGGCTACACGGTGACCCTGAGTTGTACTTCAGCTCCACCCTCCACATGTCCCCACAAACCCCACCCCCACCCCTCAGCCACTCCCCCCGATATGTTGCCGTCCGCACTGCACCCCTGTCCCCATCAGTGAGTGGCACTGGGCCTGTGATGTGGGGAGGCTCTATCCTCACCGATCATCCCTGTCGACAGGGGTACCGGTGGGTGACGAAACCCGTGTCAGCGACAGGCTCTCTGACCCGTGCCCTGTTTCCTCCAGTGGGGTTTACTGTGGGTCTCCTCACTGGGTGGGCCGTGTGTTATCCCACCAGCAGGGTGGCACCTGGTTGTGAGGTGGAGAGGGTCACCGTGTGCCACCAATCACCTCCATGCTTAGAGGCTTGTGTGTGGGCAGGTCCTACAGATGGGGGTGAGGCAGGGAAGTGTGTGTCTGCTGGGAGTTTAGCTGCAGTGTGATGTGGGTCCTGGGTGTGACACACAGGTTGTTACAACCTGTCCGGGGGCAGGGTGGATGGGAGCAGGGGCGCGGTGGGCAGGCAGGGCTTGGAGACAGCTGGTGGTCCTGAGGGGTGGGCTGGTTGATAGTGTGACTGGTGAGGCCTCTGCCCTGAGAGGGGCAGTGTGCCAGGGAGGGTGCCAATGGCCACGGTGCATGTGTCCTTTGTTTGGGGTGAGCTCTGCTATTCCCCTGCTTCCCCTGCAGTGGGGCTGAGCTTCTGATGAGGGAACTGAGGAGTGGCAGCACCTGGTGTGTCACTGTTTGAGCTTGGCCACGCCCATCCCGGTGATGGCTCAGCCGGGGTCTGAGGCTTTCCAGAGGGGCGGCCTGGGTGGGCTCCCAAATGACCAGAGGCTCTGTGAACATTTCCAGGACACAGTGAGCAGTCAGCAGAGTGAGCAGCCAGGGGCCTGTGAGAAGCAGCAAAGGGGTGTGTTTAAAACCCAGACTGCAGCAATGGGGGTCTGAGCCAGGCCACCCCGATCCCGAGGGGGACACCCCGAGTGCACAGACCTGTCACCAAGTCGCTCCCCGTTACTCCCCCCGGCCCAGGCAGCCCCCCCCCCCCCCAGCAAGTCGGACAATTATTGAGGCTTTTTGAGAGTATATTACCCTCTCTCTGCCCCTCAGCAGCCATGGAGCCCAGTCCCCGTTTGTAAATATTTGCACTAATTCACACCCACGTGACGTCTGCCTGAGAGGGCGGAGCATCGTGGAAGGGCGGAGCATACTGTGTCCAATCCGCTGATTAGATTTAAATCTATGTAAATGAGGGTTTTACATGGGCCCGCTGCAGGGCACAAACTTTGATTTCACCACCAGGGAGGGAGTGGAGCCTGGCGTCGGAATCAGTGCCGGGCACAAACCTCGATTTGTGCATTACGCCCGATTCTCCACCCGATCGCACTTCCGGTGTCGTGAAGCGGAGAACCCGCCATATTTGTTTCCACGGAGCAAAACGGAAATATCTCGGTGTTGAGATCTTCTAAATTTGAGAAGAGATTAGTTTATTTTGATGATCTTTCTCACACACACACACACTCACACATCAGGTCGGCTTATTTTGATGTTGAGGAACAGGAAATCAAATCAAAAATGGTGAAATCTTCCCCTGATCACCAGTGAGTCTCCCCCCGATCCCCAGTGAGTCTCCCCCGATACCCAGTGAGTCTCCCCCGATCCCCAGTGAGTCTCCCCAATCCCCAGTGAGTCCCCCCCGATCCCCAGTGAGTCTCTCCCCTGATCCCCAGTGAGTCTCCCCCCGATCCCGTGAGTCTCCCCTGATCCCCAGTGATTCTCTCTCCCCGATCCCCAGTTAGTCTCTAATTTTCTGTTTTTTCTCCCAGTCTCTGTGACCCTGGATGTGGAAACAGCGAATCCCTGCCTCGAGGTGTCTGAGGATCTGAAGAGTTTGAGACGGACCTGGACCCAGAGGAGTCTCCCTAACACCAGGAAGAGGTTTACATACATGTTCTGTGTGCTGGGATCAGGGGGATTCACATCGGGGAGACATTACTGGGAGGTGGAGGTGACGGGGAATCGGGGCTGGAGTCTGGGAGTAGCCGCAGAGTCTGTGGAGAGGAAGGGCTGGGTCAGTCTGATCCCAGAGACTGGATTCTGGACCATTGGGCGGGATGATGATCAGATTTATATAAAATCCTCTCCTGAATCCCCTCTCCCTGTCGGTCAGATCCCCGGGAAGGTGGGAGTTTATCTCAGTTATGAGTCTGGGACAGTTTCATTTTACAATGTGGACACCAAATCCCATCTCCACACCTTCACTGGGAATAAATTCACTGAGAAACTTTATCCTTTCTTCAGGACTTGTGATGAAAACCAGTTTCTGAGAATCTGCTCCGGTTCTGATCCTGATCGGGAAAGGGGCGGGGCCTCGGGTGGTGACATCATCCCTGACATCACAAGGTCAGGGGTCGGGGGTCAGAAATCACTCTTGACAACAGGTTGTACTAAATGAGTCATTTAATTTCCAAATTGTAAAATCTCAATCAGACTGTAAATAAGAACACAAATAGAAATGTCAGAGAATTAAAATAAAAACGAAATTAAATATCTTGAACTTTTGCTTGCCGTTCATTGTAGTGCCAATTGCAGCCACACGATGGTGATGTCGAGCTGTACAAAGATCAGTAAAGTTTTACAGCGCAGTACCGCCACCTGCTGCTGGATACCTGGAACTAGCAGGAATACCAAAAACAAAAAATGCTCAAACACTCGCTGATCTGACAATTCAGGCCGGACCTTTCTTCACAACTGAAAGAGAATTGGATCAGAAACAAAGGACGGAAAATAAACATTAGCCTGGACTTTTAAAAAAAAATCTTTATTGTCACAATTAAATGAAGTTACTGTGAAAATCCCATCTTGAAGCCGCTGCAGTCCCTGAGGTGTAGGTACACCCACCGTGCTGTTAGGGAGGGAGCTCCAGGATTTGGACCCGGCGACACTGAAGGAACGGCCGATATATTTCCCAGTCAGGATGGGGAGTGACTTGGAGGGGAACCTCCAGGTGGGGGTGATCCCAGGTATCTGCTGCTCTTGTCCTTCTAGATGGTGGTGGCCATGGGTTTGGGATCACTGCCTGTGCGGAGTTTTGCAGTAAAATGGACGATAGTCATGGGTAGCGATAATCAGCAAAGTGAGAGGATATTGCTCGTTCAAACTTGAACATCTGCAACCATTGCATTGATATAACAGCACCCAGCAAATAACACTGACAGCTTTTAATATAAGTCACACGACACTCACATTTTAATCTATTAATTGTTTGATTATAACTTAACTAATCATTTAACATTAATTTCCGTACATTACAGAAGAATTCTGAAACAACATTCCAGTAACCATTATAATCAATTTCGATGAGCATTAAGTATTAAAGACCCAAGAAGTAGCGCTTTTGGCTGATATTTACACAGCTAGTTACATGTGGGAAAATGGTCATATACTTACATTGAAATAAACCTGGACAAACTAAAGCTAATTGTTGGAAATTAACTGGGAGACCTGTAGAAATGTTTAACAAATCCTCAGAAAAGTTTTGTCAGAATAGGAAATGGGTTTTGAAATTAGAACAGCGATACAGGTATGACAATCTCAGACCAGACCCCAATAGTTGCTGGGATCCGGACAGAAACCCCAATGTTTAATTTAATTTGTAAGATGCGAGGAAAGGATACTTTGCTCGAAGTGTGACTCCACACAATTAAGGATATGTTATATTGAAACAAACTTTATTACTAACACAGTCTTAAACTAACTTTAACGTCATATAAAAAATAGCTTACAATGCTTAACAAGAAAGTGAAACACTTTAACTCCTAACTGGTATCTTTTTATCTCCAATCAAGCAAAACCCATAGAATCATAGAATTTACAGTGCAGGAGGAGGCCATTCAGCCCATTGAGTCTGCACCGGCCCTGGGAAAGAGCCCCACACCACCACCCTATCCCCTTTATCCCCGTAACCCAGTAACCTTTTTGGACATAAACATTCACTCCCTCCACCTCCGATGGACAGTGTCAGCCATGTGCACCATCGACAAGATTTACTGCAGGAACTCACCGAGGTTCCTCAGGCAGCACCTTCCAAATCCACGGCCACCACCATCTAGAAGGACAAGAGCAGCAGATACCTGGGATCACCCCCAAGGTTCCCCTCCAAGTCATTCACCATCCTGACGTGGAAACATATCAGAATTTCCTTCACTAACGTGGGTCAAAATCCTGGATTTCCCTCCCTAACAGCACGGTGGGTGTACCTGCACCCCAGGGACTGCAGCGGCTTCAAGACGGCAGCTCAGCACCATATTGTCAAGGGGCAATTAGGGATAGACAATAAATTCTGACCTAGCAAGCGATGTCCAGAACCCATAATGGAAGAATAAAAACTGTTACAAAGCCTGGAGATTGCTGCATTTGGACATGAACTGCTTCAATATCTGAATAATAATCTTTTATTGTCCCAAGTATGAAGTTACAGTGAAAAGCCCCTAGTCGCCACATTCTGGCACCTGTTCGGGGAGGCTGGTATAGGAATTGAACCCGTGCTGCTGGCCTTGTTCTGCATTAACAAACCAGCTGTCTAGCCCATTAAGCTAAACTGCCCCATTAGCTACGATGTTGAATGTTGGGCGATTAAGACTCTGCCTGCTTACTCAGGTGGATATATAGGATCCCACTGAATCATTTTGAGTTGGGGGGAGTTCCTCCCCGTGTCCTGGTCAATATTTATCTCTCAATCAATTCGGCTGTGAAATTTTTTAGACGCTAATTGACCTTTGAAGTCATGAAACAAATGGAGGATTTTCTTTTAAATGATGTGCGTGGTGTGAATTTAGTTTATTTTATATCACTGTTAAAAGGCACTAAATCTTTGTTTTAAGCAGAGCAAAAGGCAGCTTTGAAGAAAGTTAACTTTTTTATTTGAAACTGAAGTTAAGTTGTCAGCTTCCCCACCCCTCAGGGTTCTCAGACACTGAATAGAAACACAAGTTGCTGCAGTCCCAGAGGCTGCTTTCCCCTTTTTGAGAGAGAGCTGACTGGTGGTGGGTTTAACCTGAGGGTCACCACATTTCAGGCAAGGAGCAAGGTTGAACCTTCCTGAATAACCATAGCTGATATGGGAGTTGAACCCACACTGCTGGCATCGCTCTACATTACAAACCAGCCATCCAGTCAACTGAGCTGAACCAACTCCCTTTCACCCTACTCCCATTTGCCGTGTTATATTAGCCAATGTAAAACAATCTTACTTTTCAGTTCAGCGATGCTAGAATGCCCATTGCTGTGAATGTTTGTGAAACAAGTGCATTGAGTGAGAGAGTTCCAGCAGGTTGATAGCGATATGGTGAATGATTTACCTGTCTTGATGTCAAGGGCAGTCACTCTCACCTCACCTCTGGCATTCAACTGTGTTCTAGCGCCACCAGGTGACCAAAGTCAGTAATGCAGGGAAAATAAATCTGTGGAGTCCCGATCTCAGCCAGCGGGTGGCAGTGTTGCTCCATGCAAAACAGGATTTTTATGCTTAAAATATTTTTATTCATTTACCTGAATAAAGAACAAAACAGAGAAACCCTGGAGAGATATGATCAGATATTAGTGACTGAAATGACGTTTTGTGAACTAATTGAACATTGAAATAAATTTCAGGGCCTGAATAACATAAGGATTCTGAGAAATTACTGGGTTAAAAATAAATCCACAGTTTGTGGTTTTAGGTTTACTGTTTTGCTGACATGTAATATTGTTGCATCAATTAAACGATGTTTATACAGCATAACAATTTGATCTGTTGTAATAAAAACAACATACTGCGAATGCTGGAAATCATCTGAAAAAGATTCATATTCCACTCGATACGTCAACTCTGTTTTTCTCTCCACAGGCCGGACCTGCTGAACACTTTTCCAGAACTTTCTGTTTTTATTATTAATTTGATCTGCTGGTTAATTGAACAAGAATACATGTTGTTCCAGTTTCACCAGGAGCTGCTGCACTGGTTTTTAAAAATCTAATTTTATTGCTGCAATACCATTCTCAGCCAGGGGGAGGTGGTGTTGCTCTGTCTAATTTCACTTTCATTCTCACATTCTCACTATCCACCAGTGTCCCAGTTACTAAACCAGGAGGACATACTTATCCTCTCTGCATTCGGAATCCAGGCCCAGATTTGTGAATTCAGCTCCTGACCCACGGCAAGATCCCAAACTGGGAACGTTGTCCGGACCGGCAGTGTGGAATTTCTCGATAGGGATTCGGTGTGTGACAGGAACAAGGAAGTGGGAAGTTCAGGTATCCAGCAGCAGGTGGCGATACTGCGCTGCAAAACGTTCCTGTTCTTCGTACAGCTCAACATCACCATCGTGTGGCTGAAACTGGCACTACAATGAACTGCAAGGGAAAGTTCAACTCTCTGGGCTGAATTTTCACTGTGATCACCGGTCACAAAAGGCGCTGGAGTCAAGTGTAGGAACCGAGTGAGAAATGGAAACACAGAAGAAATCCCAGCTACAGCTTTACACTGCAGTATCACCATAACATGATCAAAAACATTTAATAATCCTAAAAAAGAATAAATGTTGACATTTTGAGGCATAGATGCCTCCGTAATGGTTTTGACTTTTGAAGGTGATTAGTGCAGTCCCTTTGTGTCTGTGACGTGAGCCAGATATTCAATAGAAGATTGGCAAAATTCACATTTATCTTTCCACATTCTTAATCCGTAATCTTCTAGGCTCTGGAGTGCAGCATCTCGGTTGTGGAGATTCTTCCTCATTCTTTCCAGGAACTAAGATATAATCGAAGTAAAACTGGCCTCCTAATCCACTTAGAATTTGATCCATGACACGTTGGAACATCTCAGGTGTGGACGTGACACCAAATTGAAGACTTTAATATCTGGGCAGCCCATTGTGTGTCACGATTGTCAAAGATAGTTGTGAATCTGGATCCACATTCATCTGGAGAGAAGCTTGACTCAGGTCAATTTTCCTGACGTGTTGGCCTCCAGCCAACCCAGTGAATAAACCATCAATCAGAGACAGAGGCACTTACCTCACCTTTAAGCATCTTGCTTGACTGAATCTTTAACTTGACTGAGCTCTCCCACATACTCTCCATTCAAGACAACGGTTTGTTTCTTTAAAATCTTCGGTGACCTACTTCGAAATCGGACGTGAGATTCACCTGGGTCCACTTTAGTTTGATCTTTTCCAGCCAGGTTCTCCACATTAATGCAGGATAATTTCCTTTAACAATGTGCAGGGACAAATCTGCGGTCTGTCCATTCAACTGCTCAGGTACATTGATACGGCCCCTCAACGGAACCACTTTTCCAGTAAGAAAGTCCATTCACATCAGCGTGAGGGCCGACTGGTGTGAGTTACGCCTGCTCTCCCACAGCGTGCTGCTGGTGAGCAAACCTCCCAGAGGAGCTCAGGTGAATGCATCACTCAGGGTGAGGGTGATGCCCGGTGCACTGCCCCCCTGACAGTGCACGTGGCCATGGGGGTATGGAGTGGGTATGAGGGAATGGAGAGGTCTTGGGGGGTGGGGGGTGGGGAGTGGTGGGGGGTGGGGAGTGGTGGAGCGACGTGAGTGGTAAGTGCTGCCTGACCCTCATGTTCAGAACTGAGCTGATGTCCCAGCAGATAGAAGTGGGTCTTCAATCCTGTCCACTTCAGCCTTGGCTTCCTCCATTCCTCCCTTGGGCCTGCTTCAGGAGGTCGTGGCCCTGACTCCAGCCCAATCCTGCCATCCCACCATTAAGTAGAACACTTCCCTATGTCATGACAGAGTACCTTTAAGAAATGGGTGTGTATATAAATATCTGTAGTGAGAGTACCTTTAAGAAATAGACGTTTATTGCTGCAGTGGTGTCAGAGAGTGGGTGGGGCTGGGCTGTCTGTCAGCTTTTTACTTTCGTTTTAGACTGTTTGCTGCAGGGTGGGTTTCAGTTTTGTTTCCAGAGCTGGATTGCTGCAGTCACGGCCAGAAGGGGTATTAGTCTCTCTCTCTGTAATCTAAAGACTGTAAATCAATCCTTTTGTGATTTAAAACTAATAACTGCTCTCAGTAGTGACTTTAACCTGATGTGCTTCTGTTTAAAGGTTTTTTTTTTAAGTCTTATGGATGTTAACAGGACAGCTTAAGGATTATTTAGTGTTGTATTCTTTGGGGGTTGTATTTGAATTAATGGTTGATTAGATATTCACTGTATGTTTTAAAAAGTTTAACTTGAGTTCATAGAATAAACATTGTTTTGCTTTAAAAATACTTCTCCATTTCTGCTGTACCCACCCCTGTAGAGTGGGCCGTGTGCTCCCCATACCACAATCTATTCAAAGTTGTGGGTCAGGTGAACTCCATGATGCACTTTGGGGTTCTCCAAACCCTGGCCCATAACACCTACATTAAATTACAACTGCCCCAAGTCTGCCCATTCCAGCAGCCAGTCCATGTTCTCTTGAAGTTTATTATTCTGACCAGTCCCTGGGCGAGGTCACCAAATTCCTTCCCCTCCGTCCCCTTCTGTGGGAACTATCTCGGCACGAGCCTCAATTTATTCTGATTCCGGACAGGATATCCCTAAGTTGTTGTGCCCCGGGTGAGGAAGGATGAACTGGCTCCCTTTCTTTATTCAGCCCCCTCAGTTGGCCCAAATATGATTAATTTTAAAAGTATCCCTTCATTGCAGATACCCTTTTCCTGCCCATGTCTGAGTTAAAACTTCAACATATCCGCCCGTAATTCAGCCTCTGTCTCTCCGGGCCGCTGACTGATCCTCCAATCACAGCCTCTGTCTCTCCGGGCCGCTGACTGATCCTCCAATCACAGCCTCTGTCTCTCCGGGCCGCTGACTGATCCTCCAATCACAGCCTCTGTCTCTCCGGGCCGCTGACTGATCCTCCAATCACAGCCTCTGTCTCTCCGGGCCGCTGACTGATCCTCCAATCACAGCCTCTGTCTCTCCGGGCCGCTGACTGAGCCTCCAATCACAGCCTCTGTCTCTCCGGGCCGCTGACTGATCCTCCAATCAGCCTCTGTCTCTCTGGGCCGCTGACTGAGCCTCCAATCACAGCCCCTGTCTCTCCGGGCCGCTGACTGATCCTCCAATCACAGCCTCTGTCTCTCAGGGCCGCTGACTGATCCTCCAATCACAGCCTCTGTCTCTCCGGGCCGCTGACTGATCCTCCAATCACAGCCTCTGTCTCTCTTGGCCGCTGACTGATCCTCCAATCACAGCCTCTGTCTCTCCCACTCTCTCCAGCCGCTCGCTGGCGCTGTGATCAGAAAAGGGGCAGCAGGGAAATGGAGAAGCGCAGGTGGTGGGGGGCTGCACAGGGACAGCTGCAGCTTTACCCCCCTCACTCTTTGATATTTCACTCACATCCTTCAGGGAAATGTCTGCATCCACAAACAAAACTCCCTGGCAGCCCTTTGCCATCACTCCCACATTCATTTCCATTCAAACTGCTCACATTCCCGCGGGAGGGAGGGAAGCGGGGCGGGCGGGACGGACTATTTAATGGACCATTAAAAGTTGTGGCTGAGAAAGTGTCATTTGAGATCTCTGTCCATCACATCCATCTCCCATCACTTTGCTGATTATTTCCAGCAGACTGATGGGGCGGCAATTAGCAAATTGCATTTGTCCTCTTTCAGTTTTCATTCTGTCTTTACTCTCTGTGTATAAACCTATTTATTGGCTGGATATTTAGTTGCTGGTTAGTCTAGTTGCTTCTCCGCCCTCCTCCACTCTTTCCTTTATACTTACACTTCATTTCCATTTCATTTTTTACAGATCCTTCCCCCCGGATGAAACCAGTTGAATGTTTCCAGGTTCCATTCACCGGCTCCATTAAAGGAAGAAAATTCTGTCAACAGAAAGGTTGGGACAGGAAGCCTGGGAATGAGGCTTTGTCTGCCTGTTGAGGGAGGAGGAGTGGTGAGGGGGATGGAGTCAGCTGGTCTTCACTGTGGACCTGGGGAACAAGCCCTGGATTGCAATCCATTTCCTGAAAGTGTCAGCAAAGCCCATTTTCTCAATTGTCTTGAGGAAACATTGCACTCACTCTGGATGAATATCTGGATTGGATTGGATTTGTTTATTGTCACGTGTACCGAGGTACAGTGAAAAATATTTTTCTGCAAGCAGCTCAACAGATCTTTCAGTACATGGGAAGAAAAGGGAATTAAACAAAATTCAAGAAAATACATAATAGGGCAACACAAGATATACAATGTAACTACATAAGCATTGGCATCGGATGAAGCATACAGGGTGTAGTGTTAATGAGGTCAGTCCATAAGAAGGTCATTTAGGAGTCTGGTGCCAGTGGGGAAGAAGCTGTTTTTGAGTCTGTTCGTGCGTGTTCTCAGACTTCTGTATCTCCTGCCCAATGAAAGAAGTTGGAAGAGTGAATAAGCGGGGTTGGAGGGATCTTTGATTATGCTGCCCGCTTTCCACAGGCAGCGGGAGGTGTCGATGGTGTCAAGTGGATGGGAGGCAGGTTCGTGTGATGGACTGGGCGGTGTTCACGACTCTCTGTAGTTTCTTGCAGTCTTGGGCCGAGCAGTTGCCATAACAGGCTGTGATGCAGCCCAATACGATGCTTTCTATGGTGCATGTGTAAAAGTTGGTGAGGGTTAATGTGGAAAGGCTGAATTTCCTTAATTTCCTGAGGAAGTATAGGCGCAGCTGTGCTTTCTTGGTGGTAGCGTCGACGTGGGTGGACCAGGACAGATTTTTTGAGATGTGCACCCCTAGGAATTTGAAATTGCTGACCATCTCCACCTCAACCCCATTGATGCTGACAGGGGTGTGGACAGTACTTTGCTTCCTGAAGTCAATGACCAGTTCTTTAGTTTTGCTGTCATTGAGGGAGAGATTGTTGTCGTTGTCATAATATACACCAGTATATCATGGTGCAGACACACACTGATGGACATACACTAGGACCAATCAACAGGCACAAACACTACCACCAATCACCAGTTAGAACACACACACTATAAAGACAGAGGGCATCACTTTTCCCGCTCATTCTGGATGCTGCCTCTCTAAAGCACAAGAGCTCATCAAGTACAGTATAAACTCACACCACTTGCTGAGAGATTCAACTGGTTCGGACAGGCACACGTTTCTCGTTAAACTAGCATCGTGTATACCCACAGTTATAGTATGTCTAGTATTTTCTCAGAGTTAATAAAATAGTGTTGAACCTTCTTCAGTGTTGGTGGCATATGTCTGCTTCATAAGTCCACAGTGCCCAACACTTCAGCTACACCACTCCACTAGGTTCTCTATCTCCCTCCTGTATTCTGACTCGTCATTATTCGAGATCCGGCCCACTATGGTCGTATCGTCAGCAAACTTGTAGATGGAGTTGGAACCAAATTTTGCCACGCAGTCATGTGTGTACAGGGAGTAGAGTAGGGGGCTAAGTACGCAGCCTTGCAGGGCCCCGGTATTGAGGACCTGGGGAACAAGCACTGGATTGCAATCCATTTCCTGAAAGTGTCAGCAAAGCCCATTTTCTCAATTGTCTTGAGGAAACATTGCACTCACTCTAGATGAATATCTTTTATACATCCAGGGAGAGGATTAAGGTAGAGGTTTGTCTGTGGAGAATCACATTGAATAACCACCTCCACATGTGGCCTCAGATCAAATATTATTTATTTCCGGAGCAGAACGGAAATATCTCGGTGTTATGATCTTGATCTAAATTTCCCAGTCGGTATTGAAGAAGAGATGAGTTTATTTTAATGATGTCACTCACACAGTCCAACAAAGTGAATTTCCTCCCCTCAGGGCAGATCCTTTTGATGTTGAGGAACAGGAAATAAAATTAGAAATGGTGAAATCGAGGAGGGAACCTTCCCCAACGCCAGTGAGTCTCTCCCCTGATCCCCAGTGAGTCTCTCCCCCTGATCCCCAGTGAGTCTCTCCCCCTGATCCCCAGTGAGTCTCCCCCCCGATCCCCAGTGAGTCTCTCCCCCCAATCCCCAGTGAGTCTCTCCCCCAATCCCCAGTGAGTCTCCACCCGATCCCCAGTGAGTCTCTCCCCCCGATCCCCAGTGAGTCTCTCCCCCCGATCCCCAGTGAGTCTCTCCCCCTGATCGCCAGTGAGTCTCTCCCCCAATCCCCAGTGAGTCTCCCCCCGATCCCCTGTGAGTCTCTCCCCCCCCCCCCCCCCGATCCCGAGTGAGTCACTAATTTTTTGCTTTTTCTCCCAGTCTCTGTGACCCTGGATGTTGAAACAGCGAATCCCCGGCTCGGGGTGTCTGAGGATCTGAAGAGTTTGAGATGGACAGGGACCAAGAGGAGTCTCCCTGACACCAGGAAGAGGTTTACACACTGGCCCTGTGTGCTGGGATCAGCGGAATTCACATCGGGGAGACATTACTGGGAGGTGGAGGTGAAGGGGAATCGGGGCTGGAGTCTGGGAGTAGCCGCAAAGTCTGTGGAGCGGAAGGATTGGGTCAGTCTGAGCCCAGAGACTGGATTCTGGACCATTGGGCGGTATGATGATCAGTTTTATATAAATTCCTCTCCTGAATCCCCTCTCCATGTCGGTCAGATCTCCGGGAAGGTGGGAGTTTATCTCAGTTATGAGTCTGGGACAGTTTCATTTTACAACGGTCACAGCTCGAGCGAGCGGCCGGAGAGAGTGGGAGAGACAGAGGCTGTGATTGGAGGATCAGTCAGCGGCCCACAGAGAAAGAGGTTGTGATTGGAGGATGAATCAGCGGCCCGGAGAGACAGAGGCTGTGATTGGAGGATCAGTCAGCGGCCGGAAGAGACAGAGGCTGTGATTGGAGGATGAATCAGCGGCCGGGAGAGACAGAGGCTGTGATTGGAGGATGTTTCAGTGTCTCTGTGAACAGCCTCTGGAGGCAGCAGCTGACCTGATGCATTTGGAAGCTGCCACTTGCTTGTGGGGCTGCTGACTGCTGCTAACATTGGAGGAATTGATCAGCTTTTTACCAGGCCTCACTTTTTAATTCCTTCTTTAAGGTCCCCATTGGCGCAGGTCTCCCGGGACGGCCTGGCCTGGATGGGCCCGGATGCTCCTCAGGACGTCCCGGGTGGCGTAGTGCTGCCCTGTTCTGTCCGCTGCCCACCAGAGGCACCAGGGACAGGAGGGGGAGTCCGAGGTGCTGCCGTGTTCCGGCACCTCCCCTGCGGGAGCCACGGGCCCCATCACCTCCTCCTCCCTCGGGGTCCCCGATGGCCCCCCAGGTGTCTCCATGGGACAGGGGTGTGAGCGGAGCCATCCCCTGAGACCCCCGCCCGACCCTGTGCTGCCAGCCCTGGAGGCCGCTCTGGATTCGACCAGCGTCTGCACGCTCGCGTCCATGGAGCACAGGGAGTGGCCCATCTCCATCTGGGACTGCACCACATCAGGCTGCGGCTGTGCCATATAACGTATTCCACCTGAATCCCATCCACTTTCCAGGGTAAACTCCTGACCTGTGGCGGGTGATGTTGGTCAGGTGATTATGTATTGACAGAGCCCTTTATTTAATTTTGTAAATACTCCGATACAATATACAATAACCCCTGAGGGTCTGTGCCACATCAGCCAATGAGTGGCCAGTCCGTCTGTGACTGGGTCACCTCCCTCTGTGTCTGCACCACGCCGGCTTGCACCTGGGCAATGTCGCCAACGCTCTCAGCCATGGCCTGCTGTGACTGGGCCACGCTGAGGAGCGCCGCTGCAATCTCCAGCCGGCTCTGGCACCTGGCTGCCTGTGAGAGGGCAGCCCTGGGACCCGGCCTCGGCCCCCGCCTGCACAGAATGCCCCAGGCCTTGGACACGATGATAATATGACACATATCCGACACCATCGCCCCCATTGCCTCCACCGTGGACGCCACCAGTGCGGTTTCGACCTGGGTGGCAGGCATGCCCGGCACCAGTCCCTGTTCCTGCACGCGGATGGACTGCTCCACCTGCCCCTGCAGGTGCTGGGTGCTCGCCGTCATCCCCTCCTGTCCCTGGGTCTCTGCCTGCATCTGCACTGTGGCTGGGACTGGATATTCCAGGAGCCCGGGACCTGTCTGGACAGCAGCTGGTTTCTGGAGCTGGACTGCCCTCCGACCGACCGGCCCCTCGGCTGCTCCTGTCTCCACCTGCTGCACTGGACCGACTGTGTGGGGCGCACCAGATTGTGCCCCAGGAGCCCCCTCACTAATGTGCCCGACCGAGATGATACTCTGAGATGGTGGACAGTGTTGGAGACAGCAGTGAGGGAAAGTCAGTGCCCTCCTATGACCCTGAGTCTCGGGCAGAGGGCTGGGGTTCTGGCTGCTCTCCCATCGATGCTCTGCCGTCCAGGGGGGCATTGCTCTGGCATTGGCTGGGGGCGGAGCGGCCCCCGGATGGGCCCGGCCCAACTCGTCAGGTCCTGCAAGACACCAGACGGCATGTATGGTTAGACAACCGGACGGTGGTGAGGCGTGAGGGTGAGGGCTGAGGTGAGGGGGTGAGGGGTGGGGTGAGGGGAGTTGGGGTGGCGAGGGGGGGGTTGGGGTGTTGTTAGAGGGGAGTGAGAGGGGTTGGGGTGGGGTTGGGGGGGACACACTTGTGTCGTGAGGATCCACAACCAGGCGGGGGTCTCACTTCGTCGCGTGCCGCTGACCCCTGCCTTGGTGACCTCCCTCTCTTTGGGCCGCTGACCACATCCAGTGCCCTCTGCTTGGGCACAGTGAGGTGACGCAGTGGTCCTGCTTCGATTTTCTCCCGCTCCCGGCGGTTGTGCGTGGCCTTGTCCCGGGGGGGGGGCAAACACAAACAACAACAGTGTGAGACAGTCCGGCGCATGCAGCCCAGGGGTTGGGTAGCTGATGGCATCAGTGGCCAGGGTACTCGGCCATTGTGGGTGGCATGGGCGCTGGCATGTGGGGCAGGGTGCGGGTCCGGCCGTCCACCGGGGGGGGGGGTGCCACATGTGTGTGGGGAGTAGGGGGGTTGATGGCATGGGCACAGCTCTGCCTACTCACCCTGGCCTCCCTGAGGAGGTTGTGCAGTTTTTTTCTGCACTGGATGCCGTAACTTAAGAGTATCTTAAGTGGCGGCTGCGGCTGTGCGGCAATCACGGAACCGGCCAATCCGGCTCCATTCCGCATGAAAACTGGCGTTTCCCATGACGCCCGTGCTAGCCCCTTCGGAGTGGCTGAACAGTTTTTGCCGTCGTAAAAGTCCACAGTTTTCACGACGGCGTCAGCACTTAGTCTCAAATTGGGAGAATCCAGCCCCTGGTGTCTGTAACTGATTGGAGCAATCAAGGGGATCTTTGGAAAACACGGTTAATTCATTTATGTTGGGAGTCCGGGGTGTGTGGGCTGGAATTGACCGTGCGCTCGCGCAGGGTGTCAGAACAGGAACTCACTGCCCCACAGCGCAGTTAGGGTTCAGCTTATTCAATGGTTCCAGGAAGGAGATCGATATATTTCTGATAAAAAACACAGGTTAAAGGGATATGGAGAAGAGGCTGGGAGGTGGATTTGAGACCAGGAGGAGATCAGCCATGATCTGATTGGATGGCGGAGCAGGCTCCAGGAGCTGAATTGCCGGCTTCTGCTCCGAATCCCAATGTTCCGATGTTCCTGGGAATGCTGCTTTAACTGGGTTTATTTGTGATCTTTTCTCCCAGGCCCCTGAATCAATCTGGTTACACATTTCAGTGTAAATACATTTCCTGCCACTGCTTGGACTTGCTGCTTGTTGAATGGAATCAATCCAGCTGGGTTAACCCAGCGCTGTGTGTTTCTCATCTCCAAATATATAGATTATAAACCTGGGTGTTTGTCCTCTCTGTGTCTCCCTTTCTCTCTATTTCTCTTTGTATCTTTCCCTCTCTGTGACTCTCTCTCTCTCTATTTCTCTTTGCATCTTTCCCTCTCTGTGACTCTCTCTCTCTATTTCTCTTTGTATCTTTCCCTCTCTGTGTCTCCTCTCTCTCTATTTCTCTTTGCATCTTTCCCTCTCTGTGTCCCCCTCTCTCTATATTTCTCTTTGCATCTTTCCCTCTCTGCGTCTCCCTCTCTCTCTATTTCTCTTTGCGTCTTACCCTCTCTGTGACTCTCTCTCTCTATTTCTCTTTGCATCTTTCCCTCTCTGTGTCTCCCTCTCTCTATTTCTCTTTGTGTCTTTCCCTCTCTGTGTCTCCCTCTCTCTCTATTTCTCTTTGTATCTTACCCTCTCTGTCACTCCCTCTCTGGTTTAGCACAGTGGGCTAAACAGCTGGCTTGTAAAGCAGAACAACGCCAGCAGTGCGAGTTCAATTCCTGTACCAGCCTCCCCGAACAGGCGCCGGAATGTGGCGACTAGGGGCTTTTCACAGTAACTTCATTAAAGCCTACTTGTGACAATACATGATTATTATTATTTCTCTTTGTATCTTTCCCTCTCTGTGACTCTCTCTCCAGCCCCCTCTCCCCTCTTCCCTCTCTCTCTCTCTCTTGCCCAATGAAACCTCACATTCTCTGAGAATAGTTCCACAAAGTGTCCTGTGCCTGGAGTGGGAGAAACTGTCTGGTTTTCACACACGGACAGAGTTCAGTGAAACAAAACAAAATTAAGGAAATCTCCTTCCTGTTGGAGTCAAACAATCGGATCATTTTAATCGCCCCTCGCCACACAGACAGAGCCACATCCGGTCTCCACTGCTCTGACTTTAACTTTGCACATCCGCCCTCACCCCCACCCCACCCACAAACAACTTTTTAAATTGCTGAACACCCACAAATAAATCTTGTTGACAGCAAACTGGTTGGCGGGGGGGAGGTCACAGAGGGTGTTGTTTAGGGGAGTTTTCAGGGGAGGAGAGAGGGGAGACTAACTGGGGGAAATCACAGCGGGTGGGAAGGGGAAGATGGTGGGTATTCCGGGGCGGGGAAATGGAGGGTATTCGGGGGGGAGGGGGAGATGGAGGGTATTCCTGGGTGGTGGGGGGTAGAGATGGAGGCTATTCCTGGGGGGAGTGGGGGAGAGATGGAGGCTATTCCTGGGTGTGGGGGGGGGGGGGGGGGGGGAGAGAGATGGAGGCTATTCCTGGGTGGGGGGGGGAAGAGGTGGAGGGTATTGGGGGGGGGAGAGAGATGGAGGCTAATCCTGGGGGAGTGGGGGAGAGATGGAGGCTATTCCTGGGTGTAGGGGAGAGATGGAGGCTATTCCTGGGGGAGTGGAGGAGAGATGGAGGCTATTCCTGGGTGGGGGGGAGAGATGGAGGCTATTCCTGGGTGGGGGGGAGATGGAGGCTATTCCTGGGTGGGTGGGGGGGAAATGGAGGGTATTGGTGGGGGGAGGGAGATGGAGGCTAATCCTGGGGGGAGTGGGGGAGAGATGGAGGCTATTCCTGGGTGGGGGGAGGGGAGATGGAGGCTATTCCTGGGTGGGGGGGGGGGGAGAGAGATGGAGGCTATTCCTGGGTGGGGGGGGGGGGGAGATGGAGGCTATTCCTGGGTGGGGGGGAGAGAGATGGAGGCTATTCCTGGGGGGCGAGGGGGAAAGATGGAGGCTATTCCTGCGGGGAGTGGGTGTGGGGGAGAGATGGAGGCTATTCCGGGGGGGGGGGATGGAGGGTATTCCTGGGGGTGGAAATGGAGGGTATTCCCCGGAGGGAGGGAGGGTTGCAGCTGGATTCCTGGGGGACAGATTCATGGGAGTGCGTTTTGGGGAGAAATTCACTGCGGGGTATGTTGCTGAGGGAATTTGTCGGCCGGGGGCAGAGAAGACAGGAAAAAGTGAAAAGATGGAATGAGAAAGCACAGAAAAAAAGAGGGAAAAGAAAGAGAGTGAAAGTGATTGAAACCCTGTAACTGCCTCCCTAACAACATGGCGGGAGAATCCACACCAATACAGACAGCAGAGGGTGCAGAGTCCAGCCCATCAGCCTTGTCAATCTCTCTGCAGTGTGGCTGTGGATTCAGGGCCCTGTCACTCTCCGCCTGCTCCTTGATAACCATGAGGCTCTGTCCACTCCCTGCTCTCCCTGGACATGTGCCAGACCAGTTTGACACTCAGCTCTGGGACACACAAGAGTTTCAGCTGAAGATCTCCAGGCTGACCCAACACAGCAGCTCCTCAGAGAAACTCTCAACTTGCTGCCTTGAAGCTGTGTCCACATCGGAAGGAGGAACATTTATTCTCTGTGTATGTGAGTGGGAAAGAAATGGTGGGGCAAGGGTGGGAGAGAGGGAGGGGTGAGAGAGAGGAGGGGGTGAGAGAGGACGGAGGGAGGGGTGAGAGAGGAGGGAGGGGTGAGAGGAGGGAGGGGTGGGAGAGGAGGGAGGGGTGAGAGAGAGGAGGGAGGGGTGAGAGAGGAGGGAGGGGTGAGAGAGAGGAGGGAGGGGTGAGAGAGGAGGGAGGGGTGAGAGAGGAGGGAGGGGTGAGGGAGGAGGGAGGGGTGAGAGAGAGAGAGGAGGGAGGGGTGATAGAGGAGGGAGGGGTGAGAGGATGGAGGGGTGAGAGAGGAGGGAGGGGTGAGAGAGGAGGGAGGGGTGAGAGGAGGGAGGGGTGAGAGAGAGAGGAGGGAGGCGTGAGAGAGGAGGGAGGGGTGAGAGAGAGGAGAGAGGGGTGAGAGAGAGGAGGGAGGGGTGAGGGAGGAGGGAGGGGTGAGAGAGAGAGAGGGAGGGTGGAAGGAGAGGAGGGAGGGGTGAGAGAGAGGAGGGGGGTGAGGGAGAGGAGGGAGGGGTGAGAGAGGAGGGAGGGAGAGAGAGAGAGAGAGGAGGAGGGGTGATAGAGGAGGGAGGGGTGAGAGGAGGGAAGTGTGAGAGGATGGAGGGGTGAGAGAGGAGGGGAGGGGTGTGAGAGGAGGGAGGGGTGAGAGAGGAGGGAGGGGTGAGAGGAGGGAGGGGTGAGAGAGGAGGGAGGGGTGAGAGGAGGGAGGGGTGAGAGAGGAGGGAGGGGTGAGAGAGGAGGGAGCTGTGAGAGAGAGAGGAGGGAGGGGTGAGAGAGGAGGGAGGGGTGAGAGGAGGGAGGGGTGAGAGAGGAGGGAGGGGTGAGAGAGAGAGGAGGGAGGGGTGTAGAGAGGAGGGGGTGAGAGAGGAGGGGGGTGAGAGAGGAGGGAGTGGTGAGAGAGGAGGGAGGGGTGAGAGAGGAGGGAGGGATGAGAGAGAGGAGGGAGGGGTGAAGAGAGGGAGGGGTGAGAGAGAGGAGGGAGGGGTGAGGAGAGGAGGGAGGGGTGAGAGAGGAGGGAGGGGTGAGAGGAGGAGGGGGAGGAGTGAGAGAGGAGGGAGGGGTGAGAGAGAGGAGGGAGGGGTGAGAGAGAGGAGGGAGGGGTGAGGGAGGAGGGAGGGGTGAGAGAGAGAGAGGGAGGGTGGAAGGAGAGGAGGGAGGGGTGAGAGAGAGGAGGGGGGTGAGGGAGAGGAGGGAGGGGTGAGAGAGGAGGGAGGGGAGAGAGAGAGAGAGGAGGGAGGGGTGATAGAGGAGGGAGGGGTGAGAGGAGGGAAGTGTGAGAGGATGGAGGGGTGAGAGAGGAGGGAGGGGTGTGAGAGGAGGGAGGGGTGAGAGAGGAGGGAGGGGTGAGAGGAGGGAGGGGTGAGAGAGGAGGGAGGGGTGAGAGGAGGGAGGGGTGAGAGAGGAGGGAGGGGTGAGAGAGGAGGGAGCTGTGAGAGAGAGAGGAGGGAGGGGTGAGAGAGGAGGGAGGGGTGAGAGGAGGGAGGGGTGAGAGAGGAGGGAGGGGTGAGAGAGAGAGGAGGGAGGGGTGAGAGAGGAGGGGGTGAGAGAGGAGGGGGGTGAGAGAGGAGGGAGTGGTGAGAGAGGAGGGAGGGGTGAGAGAGGAGGGAGGGATGAGAGAGAGGAGGGAGGGGTGAGAGAGGAGGGAGGGGTGAGAGAGAGGAGGGAGGGGTGAGAGAGAGGAGGGAGGGGTGAGAGAGGAGGGAGGGGTGAGAGAGGAGGGAGGGGTGAGAGAGGAGGGAGGGGTGAGAGAGGAGGGAGGGGTGAGAGAGGAGGGAGGGGTGAGAGAGAGGAGGGAGGGGTGAGAGAGGAGGGAGGGGTGAGAGAGGAGGGAGGGGTGAGAGAGAGGAGGGAGGGGTGAGAGAGGAGGGAGGGGTGAGAGAGAGGAGGGAGGGGTGAGAGAGGGGTGAGAGAGGAGGGAGGGGTGAGAGAGGAGGGAGGGGTGAGAGAGGAGGGAGGGGTGAGAGAGAGGAGGGAGGGGTGAGAGAGAGGAGGGAGGGGTGAGAGAGAGGAGGGAGGGGTGAGAGGAGGGAGGGGTGAGAGAGAGGAGGGAGGGGTGAGAGAGGAGGGAGGGGTGAGAGAGAGGAGGGAGGGGTGAGAGAGGAGGGAGGGGTGAGAGAGAGGAGGGAGGGTGAGAGGGAGGAGGGAGGGGTGAGAGAGAGGAGGGAGGGGTGAGAGGGAGGAGGGAGGTGTGAGAGAGAGGAGGGAGGGAGCTGCCTCTCCGTCTGAATCCACCCAGTGGGTCCCCCCCTCTCACCCCAAACAATCTCCTGCGAGGTTTTATTTTTTAAATAAACCTTCCTGCAGTGAAATATCCCTGGGGAAAAGGCAGCAGGCAGTCAGATGGAAGTTTCAGTGTAAGTTTCACTCAAATAGACAGTAATTGACATCTTGGGTGGGATTTTCCGGCATCGTTCCGCTCTCGCTCGAGCTAAACGAGGACGGTGAACAGCGGGAGAGGCAGAAACCGAGAACCGCGCCAGGCACCAAACTATTGGCGATGGAACCGGCCGCTCCCATCGGGAAAATCGGGATCTCCCATTTCCAGACAATTAATGGGAGCCAGCCCATATCCAGCGGCCTCCCGTCATCCAGCGGCCTCCCCAGCAAGTGGTCACGCTGGCACCGGGCGGAAGGGCTTCTGTGGGGAGCCGAGGGGCTGAGTGGCCATCTTTGCTCACAGGGAAAGGGTCCGGGGGGGGGGGGGGGGGGGGGTGCTGGGATTGCCCCCTGTGCTCAGTGGGGAGAGGGGGACCCTCGGCTGGGGGTGGGGGACCCTCCGCTGCCATGGGGGGGGGGAACAACTGGGGGGGCAACCGCTCACGGCAGCACCATGCCAACCCCTGGATCCCAACCCCATTCAGGGGGCAACCCTTGTCCCTGCCCGTCTACCCCACCGCCCACCCATAACCCCCACCGCCCACCCATAACCCCCACCGCCCACCCATAACCCCCACCGACCACCCATAACCCCCACCGCCCACCCATAACCCCCACCGCCCACCATAACCCCCACCGCCCACCCATAACCCCCACCGCCCACCCATAACCCCCACCGCCCACCCATAACCCCCACCGCCCACCATAACCCCCACCGCCCACCCATAACCCCCCACCGCCCACCCATAACCCCCACCGCCCACCCATAACCCCCACCGCCCCACCCATAACCCCCACCGCCCACCCATAACCCCCCCACCGACCACCCATAACCCCCACGCCCACCCATAACCCCCACCGCCCACCCATAACCCCCACCGCCCCACCCATAACCCCCACCGCCCACCCATAACCTCCACCGACCACCCATAACCCCCACCGCCCACCAATAACCCCCACTGCCCAACAATAACCCGCATCGACCACCCATAACCCCCACCGCCCACCCATAACCCCCACCGCCCACCCATAACCCCCACCGCCCACCCATAACCCCCACCGCCCACCCATAACCCCCACCGCCCACCCATAACCTCCACCGACCACCCATAACCCCCACCGCCCACCCATAACCCCCACCGCCCACCCATAACCCCCACCGCCCACCCATAACCCCCACCGCCCACCCATAACCCCCACCGCCCACCCATAACCCCCCACCGACCACCCATAACCCCCACCGACCACCCATAACCCCCACCGACCACCCATAACCCCCACCGCCCACCCACAACCTCCACCGCCCACCCATAACCCCCACCGCCCACCCATAACCCCCACCGCCCAACCATAACCCCCACCGACCACCCATAACCCCCACCGCCCACCCATAACCCCCACCGCCCACCCATAACCCCCACCGCCCACCCATAACCCCCACCGCCCACCCATAACCCCCACCGACCACCCATAACCCCCACCGCCCACCCATAACCCCCACCGCCCACCCATAACCTCCACCGACCACCATAACCCCCACCGCCCACCCATAACCCCCACCGACCACCCATAACCTCCACCGCCCACCCATAACCCCCACCGCCCACCCATAACCCCCACCGCCCAACCATAACCCCCACCGCCCACCCATAACCCCCACCGCCCACCATAACCCCCACCGACCACCCATAACCCCCACCGCCCACCCATAACCTCCACCGACCACCCATAACCCCCACCGCCCACCCATAACCCCCACCGACCACCCATAACCCCCACCGATTGCCGAGGCCTCTGGCCGTGCAGCTGAAGACTATTGCTAATAGGAAATTGGTAATCGTGGCTAAATGAGCATTTCACACAACCCAAAGTGGATTCCCGTGGGTGGGCGGGCATGTAGCATGTGGGAGTCATTGCCGAGCATCCCAATCACACCCTGATGCCTGGCTACTGTCCCTGAGCACTGCGGGAGGCAACACCACACACGCAGCAGCCAACACCCCAACACCCGAGGGATGGGACACAGCTCCGGGGACATGGCCACGGCCGGAGGGGGGGTGAGTGCCTCGGGGAGGGGAGATGCCTGGAGAGATGGGCTAAGGGTTCGGAGGTCAGGCCGCATTGTGGAAGAAAGTGACAGAAGCGTCAGAATGGTAGTGCACAAAGATGTTGAATGTGTTTTATAATTCCCCACCCTCCTGATGGTGCCACCCCGTACCTACCAACCCTCCCTCCCTCCCCCTTCCCCAATGCCCTCAGTGATCCTCAACAGGCTTGGCCCTCCCAGCTCTACCACTCCGCCTTGGTGTTTCCCCAGGATGCACATCTGTGTTGGAGGCAGCCAGCTGCTGATCTCATCCTGTGGCCTTCATTGTCCCTGGCGGGCGTCTTCTGGAGACTCTGAGGCCGGAGGGCCCGGCTCACTTGTCAGTGGCACAGTCACAGCCGTGCCGTCCTGTCCCGTGTGCTGACCCCGAGACGCGGCCTCATCAGACGGGTGGAACTCGGGAGAGCTGGTGGCCACCATCCCCACTCCATGGGAAAGGTCCGGGTTGGCACCCAGCACCCCCTCCTCCCCATCGGTGCCCCTCGGGCCCTGGGGTTCACCTTGGGATGGAGTGGCAGCTGGTACCAGCCCCAGCTGCCCCTGCATCGTCTGGCTCTGCCAGCCCTGGCGGTTCCCCATGGTC
Source organism: Scyliorhinus canicula (assembly GCF_902713615.1). Taxonomy (NCBI): domain Eukaryota; kingdom Metazoa; phylum Chordata; class Chondrichthyes; order Carcharhiniformes; family Scyliorhinidae; genus Scyliorhinus; species Scyliorhinus canicula. The sequence goes on from NC_052158.1 coordinate 4,295,543, forward strand.
CGCACGGTCATGTTGATGCCCTCAGTGGTACAGCACTTCAGCAATGCCCACCTGTGACTGGGACAAGCTCTGCAGTGTCTCGGCCGTTCCCATCTCAATCAGCTCCGGGTAACTCTGTTCCAGAGGCTCAGCATCAGGTTGGGACCCAGCAGGGTCAGGGATCCAGCAGCCCTCTGACTGCTGTCTTGCCTGAGGGTTCCTGCCTCCACCTGATCTACATCAGCAGCTGTGTAGCACTCACCAGATTGTGCCCCAGAAGCCTGACCACTAACATTTCCCACCGAGGTGGGTGTATCTGTGCTGGTGGAGGGTGGGGGGTGACAGCTGTGCCGCCACCATAACGGTTACATCCTCGGAGCTCTCCTCCGAGGTGGTCTCCTGGGAGTCAGGAGAGGGAGCCGCCCGGGATGGGCCGGCACCGTCGGCTGGAGGACCTGCGGGAGAATGGACATGTGGTCAGTGGGGGGGATGGGTCAGTCGGTATGGCAATAACAACTCACGTTTGACAGGTCCCCCAGGTGGGGCCCGGTGCTTCCTCACCTCTGCCGCATCCTCCAACCTCCGCGTGGGTGACCAATCTGTCCTCGGCCACCCCAGTCACCTCCACGGCCCGCTCCTCGAAGGAGGTGAGGATTCTTAAGTCTGGCTCCCCACCGCCAGTCTGGGCCGTCTCCCGCCGATTGTGGCAGAGCTTTTCCTGAGGAGACACAGAGAGGGCATTGTTAGCCACATGTGTGATTCACAGTGGTGGGAGGGGGGATGTGAAGGGTTGGAGTGGGGGGGGTTGAAGGGGGAGGGGTAGAGAGGTTGGGGGTCACATGGGGAGTTGGGGGTGGATGCTCCCTTGGGGGGGGGGGGTGTTGGTGTCCAGTCACTCGTGCTGCCCGGTGTCGGTCATTGACCTTTTTCCTGCAGTGGAGGCCATTCCTCCTGGTCACATTCCCGGAGCTCACAGCCGCTGCCACCTCATCCCAGGCGGCACTGGCTGCCCTATGGCTCACCCTCCAGGACCCTCGGGGGGGAACAGGACATCCCTCCTGGCCTCCACTGCGTCTCACAGCCTCCCCAGATCTGTGCCCCCGAATCTTGGGGCGGGTCTCCTGGGCTCCATTGTTGTGAGCTGGCTGGGGTTAGCTGAGCAAGTGCAGCCTAAATGCTGCTCGACCTTGTTAGCGGGCGGGGCTGGCGAGCGCAGTGCCGGCCAATCAGCTGGCGAGCCGTTATTTGCGGCGAGAAGCCCGTGAGGCCTGGTTAAGTGGACCAATTAACGTTGAATTGCGTTCCCGGCCTCGCTGGGCTGTACGCCGGGAAGCTCGCGGCAATTCCCGCTCGCTCCCACACTTGGAAATCTTTCCGGAGAATCCTGCCCCTTGTAACTGATCAGCCGGTTAGAGTGTGACAAATCCATCCAGAAATCTTGTTTCTTTTCTGTTTAAAGCTGCTGTTATTTACACACACACTCCATTTGTTACAAACTGCTGCTCTGGGGGTGGTTTTGTGTGTTTGTCTTTAATGTTTCCTGATTGAGAAAACTTCCATTTATCAGGGGATGCACACAGCAGCAGGAAAGGGATTTCCTCTCTGGCATTAACCCTTTCCTCTCTGGCATCGAATCTTTCCTCTCTGGCATTAACCCTTTCCTCTCTAGTATTAACCCTTTCCTCTCTGGCATCGAATCTTTCCTCTCTGGCATCGAAACTTTCCTCTCTGGCATTAACCCTTTCCTCACTGGCATCGAAACTTTCCTCTCTGGCATTAACCCTTTCCTCTCTGGCATTAACCCGTTCCTCTCTGGTATTAACCCTTTCCTCTCTGGCATCGAATCTTTCCTCTCTGGCATCGAAACTTTCCTCTCTGGCATTAACCCTTTCCTCACTGGCATCGAAACTTTCCTCTCTGGCATTAACCCTTTCCTCTCTGGCATTAACCCTTTCCTCTCTGGCATTAACCCTTTCCTCTCTGGCATTAATCCTTTCGTCTCTGGTATTAACCCTTTCCTCTCTGGCATTAACCCTTTCCTCTCTGGCATTAACCCTTTCCTCTCTGGCATTAATCCTTTCGTCTCTGGTATTAACCCTTTCCTCTCTGGCATTAACCCTTTCCTCTCTGGCATTAACCCTTTCCTCTCTGGTATTAACCCTTTCCTCTCTGGTATTAACCCTTTCCTCTCTGGCATTAACCCTTTCCTCTCTGGTATTAACCCTTTCCTCTCTGGCATTAACCCTTTCGTCTCTGTTATTAACCCTTTCCTCTCTGGTATCAAACCATTCCTCTCTGGTCTTAACCCTTTCTTCACTGGTATTAACCCTTTCCTCTCTGGCATTAACCCTTTCCTCTCTGGCATTAACCCTTTCCTCTCTGGTATTAACCCTTTCCTCTCTGGCATTAACCCTTTCCTCTCTGGCATTAATCCTTTCGTCTCTGGTATTAACCCTTTCCTCTCTGGCATTAACCCTTTCCTCTCTGGCATTAACCCTTTCCTCTCCGGTATTAACCCTTTCCTCTCTGGTATTAACTCTTTCCTCTCTGGCATTAACTCTTTCCTCTCTGGTATTAACCCTTTCCTCTCTGGCATTAACCCTTTCCTCTGGCATTAACCCTTTCCTCTCTGGCATTAAGCCTTTCCCTTTGGGGTTCAATGACTGGATCAGAAGAATCAAACTGGGTTGGATGAGAAACTTGCCGGGGCTCCTGTGTGTGTCTGTGTGTGATTCTGGATATACAATGCCAGTGCAGATTCTGTCTTCACCAGCCCACGGTTTAAAAAGACTGATGTCCTTTTTCTTGTTTTTCACTGAGTGCCATTAATCAATCCAGATTTTTGGGACATTGGAACCGGTTCTGGGGGCGGTGGGACTATTACAAACCGGATGGTCTACACCTGGGCAGGACTGGAACCAATGTCCTAGGGGGTGCTTTTGCTAACACTGTTGGGGAGGTTTTAAACTAATGTGGCAGGGGGATGGGAACCAGATTAGGAAGTTAGAGGTCAGTAAAGAAGCAGCAACTAAAGCCGGTAAGGTACGAGATAATAAACTCCATGTGACTAAGGAGCAGAGTCGACAGGGAAGACATGATGAACGCAAAGGGACAGGTGGTCTGTCATGCATTTGTTTTAATGCGAGAAGTGTAGCAGGTAAGGCAGATGAACTTAGGGCTAGGATTAGTACCTGGAATATGATGTTATTGGTATTACTGAGACTTGGTTGAGGGAAGGGCAGGACTGGCAACTGAATATCCCAGGGTATAGATGCTTCAGGAGGGATAGAGAGGGAGGTAGAAGGGATGGAGGAGTTGCATTACTCGTCAGAGATGATATCACAGCTGTGATTAAGGAGGGCACGATAGAGGATTCGAGCACTGAGGCAATATGGGTGGAGCTAAGAAATAGGAAGGGTGCAATAACATTGTTGGGACTTTACTACAGGCCTCCCAAAAGTGAGCATGAAGTAGAGGTACAAATATGCAGACAGATTATAGAAAAATGTAGGAGCAATAGGGTGGTTGTGATGGGAGATTTTAACTTCCCCAACATTGAATGGGATTTGTGTAGTGTTGGAGGCGTAGATGGAGCAGAGTTTGTGAGGAGCATCCAGGAGAGTTTTTTAGAGCAGTATATAAATAGTCCAACTCGGGAAGGGGCCATACTGGACCTGGTATTGGGGAATGATCCCGGCCAGGTGGTTGAGGTTTCAGTCGGTGATTACTTTGGGAATAGCGATCACAATTCCGTAAGTTTTAGAATACTCATGAACAAAGACGAGAGTGGTCCAAAAGGAAGAGTGCTAAATTGGGGAAAGGCAGAGTATAACAAAATTCGGCAGGAGCTAGGGAATGTGGATTGGGAGCAGCTGTTTAAGGGTAAATCCACATTTGAAATGTGGGAGTCTTTTAAGGAAAGGTTGATTAGAGTGCAGGACAGACATGTCCCTGTGAAAATGAGAGATAGAAATGGCAAGATTAGGGAACCATGGATGACGGGTGAAATTGTGAGACTAGCTAAGATGAAAAAGGAAGCATATGTAAGATCAAGGCGACTCAATACTGATGAAGCTTTGGAGGAATATCGGGAAAGTAGGACGAATCTCAAACGCGCAATAAAAAAGGCTAAAAGGGGTCATGAAATATCTTTGGCTAAGAGGGTTAAAGAAAATCCCAAAGCCTTTTATTCATATGTAAGGAGCATGAGGGTAACTAGGGAAAGGATTGTCCCACTCAAAGACAAGAGAGGGAATTTATGCATGGACTCAGAGGAAATGGGTGAGATTCTTAATGAGTACTTTGCATCGGTATTCACAAAGGAGAGGGACAAGACGGATTGTTCTTGAAAATACAGAAAAATGTGTCATTTGAAACATGGAAGTCTGGCAATATCTGGTTTGAGAGGGTACGGGGAAAGATCCCACAAAAGGTTAATAGCAGCTGCAAAGAGCAGGGTTGTAAAATGCAGATTCTTGCTCACAAACAGGCTTAGCAAACACACCGGTCTCATGTGGTAAGCTAAAACAATGGCTCACACCTTCATGGAATGTAACTATCTCAGGAAGCATCTGAAAAAGCATGGATGAGAGTTTCAATTGCATTAAGTGACGAATGTTTAAAACAGGCAAGTCTTTCAAGTCATAACCAAGTTAAATTTTAGCATACAGCTAAAAGCAAAGTTTCACACCTTAATTGAAATAAACTCTCTTAGTAAACAGCTGGAAAGGATGGAAGATGCCCAGTCGAATTTGGTGTCAATTTTAAAGTGTAAAATTCTATGAACATCAGGACAATTAAAAGAAAATTGGAGACGACCTGTCTACGAGAAACATCATGTAAGTCAAAATCAAAGGCAAAGTTATGAGCTGGGGACAATTGGAAAATTAAACGATTCGAAATTACAGAAATAAAAGTTAACTATTGAAACCAAAGCATTTTTTAATCAGATCTGAGAGGAGACGATATGCCCAAAATGAATAATTAGTTGTAGTAAGATGTTTACATCAAAGATACTTTTAAACTATCAAAGTGAAACAAGCCCATTTACAATAAAGTCGTTAAAACTTAATAACTCTCAGAAAGAGAATATAAACCCAGGGAGCAGAGGACAGAGGACAGAGAGAAACCAGCAACAGGAGAGAAGGGGAGGAGAACTCCGAGAGAGAGAGAGAGCTCGGTCATGGGAAAGACAAGGCAAGCAGCCGAGTTTAAACAGTTATACATCTAAGGAAGACTAGAATTTAAACAGGAGTCAGAGTCAGCTTAGAGATAGCTAGCAGAGCCAGCTCTCACAGCTCGGTGCATGGGAAGAACAGGACACAGCAACCGAGTTCACCAGCGAATACAACTCAAGAAGACCAGATTTTAAGAAGATCGATTGCCAAGGTGGGCCTGAAGCAACCAGCAGCAGCCAGAAGCAAGATCTTTTTTCCTTTCTGTAAAGAAAGTGTTTGCAGCTTTTAAAAGAAAAAATATAATAATAAAAATAACTTAACCTGAAAAAGTGGTTATTAGCTTACTTCACTTCCTTAATAACGCAGGACCCAGGACATCAATGCTATTAAGGGGTAAGTAGGTAAAATTCTTCGGTGAAGGTATGGGTTATCCCGGGGGATAACTTGAAAAGATAGTTTGACCTGAATAGCACCCACAGAAGCCTGCACTGGAGTCAGGGAGTGAGAATCCCTGTTCACCATTTAGAATATCAACCTTTTTTTTTGGTATAGGGGGAATTCTAAGAATAGTGGTGAGTTTTAACTTCATGGCGCCCAGCGTGGAGGCCTAGAATATTAGAAGTTTCTAGGTAAAGTGAGCCTAGAATATTAGAAGTTTCTAGGTTAAAGCGAGGCTAGAATATTAGAAGTTTCTAGTTAAGCAGAGTAGGGGCTAGAATATTAGAAGTTTCTAGTTCCCAAGAAACGGTTGGAATATTAGAAGTTTCTAACCGGCACAAAGGCTAGAATATTAGAAGTTTCTAGTCTATGTGTGAGTCAGACTTTACCTGCCGAGTTTAGTCTGGAAAGTCATGTGTGATTGGCTTTTGTAAGGATATTCTGTGGATCGAGGGGACTGAAGCTCAGGTTGGGTGTGAAAATCAGTAGACTAGAAGATACTGACCCTGAGAAAAAGTCTGCAAGACATTTTGGTGATAGCACTAAAATCTTGCATCCATTACTGGTAAAAGAGGCCAAAGAATAAATCATCCTCAGAGTAAGGCAGATTGTGCGGACATTTTCTGGAAAATAGGGAAGCTTAGAATCTTCAGAAACCAATAACCAATCGACCCTTAACTAAAACAGGAAGATAGTGCCTTAGTCAGCCTTGGATAGGGCCCAGAAAGGGTACTTATCCTTAATTTCAGAGTGCACCTGAAAGGGACAACCAGGAACAGAACTTGAATTCCGAAAAATGGCAATGAGAATAATCCTCTTACTCTGAAACATGGTCAAGAGAGTTGAAACAATGAAACAAGAGTGGAAAAGCTTAACGGAGGCAAAAAAACTCCTGCAGAAGTGAAACTTATCAGCATGGAGGGGTCTCAATTTTTGTTAAGAGTAACTGAAACCCTACTGAATAGAGGTCCAAGATCTCAGTGGATAAATGAGTGTTTAATAAGGATTTGTGAAATCCTGCAGAGTAAAGATCCAAGATCTGAGTGGATGAATGAGTGTGTGTATGTCTAATAAGGAATTGTGAATTTCCTTTAATGTTTGTATTTTAAAAAAAAAATGTTGTGTTTTACAAAGCCGATTTTCACATAAATTGGAAGTTATAAATGGCAGGTGAAATGTGATCAGTATTATGGGATAGTGAATCGGTATGTTCAGAACTAAATTGGTCTCAGAATAAACAGATAAAGAGTTTGTGCTGGGCAGCAGTCAGCTGCTGCAGACTTTGAAATTGCTGCGTTGAAATTGACACTGCGTGGCTCCGCAGGGTCCTAGTGCCCGCAGATCAAAACAGTCACTAGCAGAGATAATGATGTTTAGAATGTTAAATATATTGAAGAAGGAGCTTTAGAGAATAAAGATATTGGACCAGAAGTTAGTTTGGAGAATTAATTGCAGTACCAGGAAATTAGTATCTGATTGCCGGAAAAGATTTAATACAAATTGATGCAGAAAAATTAAAATATTAAAACCAATTGACAATGACAGAAGGAGGCTTAACAGGCTTTAATGGTATGATGTACATCAATGATTTGGAAAATAAACCAGTTCAAAAAGAAATGGTGGCAAAAGAAATCCGGAAGTCCTGGAGAGGGCACTTCTGGGTTAACCAAATGAAAATAGAAAGTACAAATTAAAGAATAGGGCCCTCTCCACCCTTGATCTGTTCATTTGATTTTTCAGATAAATAACAAACCAGTTCACAAGAAGGAAGAGAACTACACTCCAGAGAAGAATCTTTTAGACAGGATTGGGGGGAAACTAATGATACAATTGGCTACATATTTGAGGGAATTAAATGACAGAACCCGGAGGAAAACGTTACGAGTTAGAAACAAGTCAAAATATCAAATTATTACTGGACAGTGAAACCTCCGGTCAGACATCTCTAACTGGACATTAGCTGATGGATGATCTGTGGTCTCCACGGGGTATGTACTACGCGGTGGAGTTATTAAGGGTCTCGGCAGACAGCAGCGACTGACGAGGAACCCCAACATGATAAATGACAATCATTTAAGAATTTTTGTAGCTTGATACCACGGCGGGAAAATTGTTACCAATGCGGCAAAACAATATTGCATTGAAGAGCTGTAATCGTTATAAAAAAAAAGAGAAATGTCATGTAAATTGGTAGGGACTGATATATATGTATGTGTGCCGTTAAAGAACTTGATCCGCATTTCTAAACTGTGTGAATGTTTTAATAGAGGGGTAGTTTAGTGTGTTTTCTTGATTTAACTACATAGAACATTACAAATAATATTGATGTTGTTTATATGCCATATTTAGTATGTAATAATTATTGTTCCCAAAGCCAAGAAGGAATGTTTCGATATTGATATTAAATTGTGATAACAGTTGCAAATATGTAAAGTTGTAGCACACAGTCTATTTGTGTGGTTAGGAAATGAGTAATATGTTAAGATAAGACTTAAATTTTTTTACTATGTAGTTGACAATAGGGAGAATTTATTTGGAAAAGTGACAGTTCAATGTGGTTTTACAAATGCTGTAATGGAAAATATACACTTTCATGTTGTAAGGGAAATGATGACAGATGAAAGGGATTTGAAGGAAATTTGTCAGAAAGATATTCTCTCATGTAAACCAGGGGTTGGCAGACATACATGGTTCACGACAATGTTAGACATTAATGGGGAAGTTAGGAATACAAGCAGGATCAATTGAACATTTTAAATTAATGAAACAAGGGAATCAGTGGGTGGTACATGATATCATAATTTACCATTCCAATCAGCAATGGAAAAGCAATTTGGATGACGGAAAAATGAGACACGTAACAGCCAGTGATGGACAAAAGACCTTTGTGGTTACTGATGGACTGAGTTGTGTGCTGTTTCTAAGGGACATGAGGAAGCTTCTACGGTGCTGCTATCCCAAGGAAGTAAAATGCTTTGGAGGTAGTGGAACACACGGAAAGCGATTATGTTACCTTCCTGAGCAACAACGGCTATGGTTCACGGTAATTGGACTTGAGGAAAAAAAAAGACTCTTATCAACACTGGTCTGAGATATGGAGGCAGTTACGTGTTGAATTTGGTGCACAATTTGAAATTCCAACACATGCATACAAATGACAAAGATCGGGGATATATATTAGTACAATTGGATGGGGGGACAATTAACCAAATTATATAGTTATGTTTCAAATGTCAAGACGGGGTGTTCTTGAAAATACAGAAAAATGTGTCATTTGAAACATGGAAGTCTGGCAATATCTGGTTTGAGAGGGTACAGGGAAAGATTCCACAAAAGGTTAATAGCAGCTGCAAAGAGCAGGGTTATAAAATGCAGATTCTTGCTCACAAGCAGGTTTCGCAGACACATAGGTTTCATGTGGTAAGCTAAAACAATGGCTCACACCTTCATGGAAGGTAACTATCTCAGGAAGCATCTGAAAAAGCATGGATGAGAGTTTCAATTGCATTAAGTGACGAATGTTTAAAACAGGCAAGTCTTTCAAGTCATAACCAAGTTAAATTTTAGCATACAGCTAAAAGCAAAGTTTCACACCTTAATTGAAATAAACTCTCTTAGTAAACAGCTGGAAAGGATGGAAGATGCCCAGTCGAATTTGGTGTCAATTTTAAAGTGTAAAATTCTACGAACATCAAGTCAATTAAAGAAATTGGAGACGACCTGTCTACGAGAAACATCATTTAAGTCAAAATCAAAGGCAAAGTTATGAGCTGGGGACAATTGGAAAATTAAACGATTCGAAATCACAGAAATAAAAGTTAACTATTGAAACCAAAGTATTTTTTAATCAGATCTGAGAGGAGACGATATGCCCAAAATGAATAATTAGTAGTAGTAAGATGTTTACATCAAAGATACTTTTAAACTATCAAAGTGAAACAAGCCCATTTACAATAAAGTCGTTAAAACTTAATAACTCTTCGAAAGAGAATATAAACCACCGGAAGAAAGGGTAGAGCAGAGCCAGAGCCAGCTCTCACAGCTCGGTGCATGGGAAGAACAGGACACAGCAACCGACTTCACCAGCGAATACAACTCAAGAAGACCAGATTTTAAGAAGATCGATTGCCAAGGTGGGCCTGAAGCAACCAGCAGCAGCATCCAGAAGCAAGATCTTTTTACCTTTCTGTAAAGAAAGTGTTTGCAGCTTTTAAAAGAAAAAATTATAATAATAAAATAACTTAACTTAACCTGAAAAAGTGGTTATTAGCTTACTTCACTTCCTTAATAACGCAGGACCCAGGACATCAATGCTATTAAGGGGTAAGTAGGTAAAATTCTTCGGTGAAGGTATGGGTTATACCGGGGGATAACTTGAAAAGATAGTTTGACCTGAATAGCACCCACAGAAGCCTGCATTGGAGTCAGGGAGTGAGAATCCCTGTTCACCATTTAGAATATCGACCTTTTTTTGGTATAGGGGGAATTCTAAGAATAGTGGTGAGTTTTAACTTCAATACACTAGGACCAATCAACAGGCACAAACACTACCGCCAATCACCAGTTAAAACACACACACTATAAAGACAGAGGGCATCGCTTTTCCCGCTCATTCTGGATGCTGCCTCTCAAAATCACAACAGCTCATCAAGTACAGTACAAACTCACACCACGTGCTGAGAGATTCAACTGGTTCGGACAGGCACAGGTCTCTCATTAAACTAGCATCGTGTATACCCACAGTTATAGTATGTCTAGTATTTTCTCAGAGTTAATAAAATAGTGTTGAACCTTCTTCAGTATTGGTGGCATATGTCTGCTTCACAAGTCCACAGTGCCCAACACTTCAGCTACACACTCCACTAGGTTCTCTATCTCCCTCCTGTACTCTTTTTTTTTAAAAATTAGATTACCCAATTATTTTTTCCAATTAAGGGGCCATTTAGCATGGCCAATCCACCTACTCTGCACATTTTTGGGTTGTGGGGGCGAAACCCACGCAGACACGAGGAGACTGTGCAAACTCCACACAGACAGTGACCCATAGCCGGGATCGAACCTGGGACCTCTGCGCCGTGAGGCGGTTGTGCTAACCACTAGGCCACCGTGCTGCCCACCCTCCTGTATTCTGACTCGTCATTGTCAGCAAACTTGTAGATGGAGTTGGAACCAAGTTTTCCCACTCAGTCGTGTGTGTACAGGGAGTAGAGTAGGGGGCTAAGTACGCAGCCGTGCGGGGCCCTGGTTTTGAGGACCTGGGGAACAAGCACTGGATTGCAATTCATTTCCTGAAAGTGTCAGTAAAGCCCATTTTCTCAATTGTCTTGAGGAAACATTAGATGAATATCTTTATACATCCAGGGAGAGGATTAAGGTAGAGGTTTGTCTGTGGAGAATCACATTGAATAACCGCCTCCACATGTGGCCTCCTATCGAATATTATTTATTTCTGGAGCAGAACGGAAATATCTCGGTGTTAGGATCTTGATCTAAATTTCCCAGTCGGTATTGAAGAAGAGATGAGTTTATTTTGATGATGTCACTCACACACAGCCCAACAGAGTGAGTTCCCTCCCCTCAGGGCAGATCCTTTTGATGTTGAGGAACAGGAAATCAAATCAGAAATGGTGAAATCGTGGAGGGAACCTTCCCAACCCCAGTGAGTCTCTCCTTCCGATCCCCAGTGAGTCACCCCGATCCCCAGTGAGTCTCTCCTTCCGATCCCCAGTGAGTCTCCCCGATCCCCAGTGAGTCTCTCCCCGATCCCCAGTGAGTCTCCCCACCGATCCCCAGTGAGTATCCCCCCCGATCCCCAGTGAGTCGCTCCCCCGATCCCCAGTGAGACTCTCTCCCCTGAGCCCCAGTGAGTCTCTCCCCCAATCCCCAGTGAGTCTCTGCCCAATCCCCAGTTAGTCTCCCCCCGATCCCCAGTGAGTCTCTCCCCCCCGATCCCCAGTGAGTCTCTCCCCCAATCCCTAGTGAGTCTCCCCCCGATCCCCAGTGAGTCGCCCCCCCGATTCCCAGTGAGTCTCGCCCCCCTGATCCCCAGTGAGTCTCTTCCCCAATCCCCAGTGAGTCTCCCCCCGATCCCCAGTGAGTCGCTCCCCCGATCCCCAGTGAGTCTCTCCCCGATCCCTAGTGAGTCTCTAATTTTCTACTTTTTCTCCCAGTCTCTGTGACCCTGGATGTGGAAACAGCGAATCCCTGGCTCGGGGTGTCTGAGGATCTGAAGAGTTTGAGATGGATCGGGACCCAGAGGAGTCTCCCTAACACCAGGAAGAGGTTTACACACTGGCCCTGTGCGCTGGGATCAGCGGGATTCACATCGGGGAGACATTACTGGGAGGTGGAGGTGACGGGGAATCGGGGCTGGAGTCTGGGAGTAGCCGCAGAGTCTGTGGAGAGGAAGGACTGGGTCAGTCTGAGCCCAGAGACTGGATTCTGGACCATTGGGCGGTATGATGATCAGTTTTATATAAATTCCTCTCCTGAATCCCCTCTCCGTGTCGGGATCCCGGGAAGGTGGGAGTTTATCTCAGTTATGAGTCTGGGACAGTTTCATTTTACAACGGTCACAGTGCGAGCGAGCGGCCGGAGAGAGTGGGAGAGACAGAGGCTGTGATTGGAGGATCAGTCAGCGGCCCGGAGAGACAGAGGCTGTGATTGGAGGATGAATCAGCGGCCCGGAGAGATAGAGGCTGTGATTGGAGGATGTTTCAGTGTCTCTGTGAACAGCCTCTGGAGGCAGCAGCTGACCTGATGCATTTGGAAGCTGCCACTTGCTGTGGGGCTGCTGACTGCTGCTAACATTGGAGGAATTGATCAGCTTTTTACCAGGCTTCACTTTTTAATTCCTTCTTTAAGGTCCCCATTGGCGCACGTCTCCCGGGGCGGCCTGGCATGGATGGGCCGGGCTGCTCCTCAGGACGTCCGGTTGGCGTAGAGCTGCCCTGTTCTGTCCGCTGCCCACCAGAGGCACCAGGGACAGGAGGGGGAGTCCGAGGTGCTGCCGTGTTCCGGCACCTCCCCTGCGGGAGCCATTGGGCCCATCACCTCCTCCTCCCTCGGGGTCCCCGATGGCCCCCCAGGTGTCTCCATGGGACAGGGTTGTGAGCGGAGCACCCCTGCAGGTGCTGGGTGCTCGCCGTCATCCCCTCCTGTCCCTGGGTCTCTGTCTGCATCTGCATTGTGGCTGGGACTGGATATTCCAGGAGCCCGTGACCTGTCTGGGCAGCAGCTGGTTCCTGGAGCTGGACTGCCCTCCGACCGACCGGCCCCTCGGCTGCTCCTGTCTCCACCTGCTGCACCGGACCGACTGTGTGGTGCGCCCCAGATTGTGGTCCAGGAGCCTCCTCACTAATGTGCCCGACCGAGATGATAGTCTCTGAGATGGTGGACAGTGTTGGAGACAGCAGTGAGGGAAAGTCAGTGCCCTCCTATGACCCGAACTCCAGGTCTCCTGAGTCTCGGGCAGAGGGCTGGGGTTCTGGCTGCTCTCCCATCGATGCTCTGCCGTCCAGGGGGGCATGGCTCTGGTATTGACTGGGGGTGGAGGGGCCCCCGGATGGGCCAGGACCAACTCGTCAGGTCCTGCAAGACACAAGACGGCATGTATGGTTAGACAACCGGACGGTGGAGAAGCGTGAGGGTGAGGGCTGAGGGGTGGGATGAGGGGGTGAGGGGTGGGGTGAGGGGAGTTGGGGGGGCGAGGGGGGGTTTGGGTGGTGTTGGAGGGGTGAGGGGAGTGTGAGAGGGTTTGGGGTGGGGTGAGGAGCTGGGGGTTGGGGGGAACACACTTGTGTCGGGAGGATCCACAACCAGGCAGGGGGGTCTCACTTCGTCGCGTGCCGCTGACTCCTGCCTTGGTGACCTCCCTCTCTTCCGGGCCACCGACCACGTCCAGTGCCCTCTGCTTGGGCACAGTGAGGTGACGCAGTGGTCCCGCTTCGATCTTCTCCCGCTCCCGGCGGTTGTGCGTGGCCTTGTCCCGGGGGGGGGGGGGGGGGGGGGGGGGTGGGGGGGCAAACACAAACAACGACAGTGTTAGACAGTCCGGCGCATGCAGCCCAGGGTTGGGTAGCTGATGGCATCAGTGGCCAGGGTACCCGGCCATTGCGGGTGGCATGGGCGCTGGCACGTGGGGCAGGGTGGGGGTCCGGCCGTCCACGGGGGGGGGTGCGGGCCACATGTGTGTGGGGAGTAGGGGGGTTGATGCCATGGGCACAGCTCTGCCTACTCACCCTGGCCTCCCTGAGGAGGTTGTGCAGTTTTTTTCTGCACTGGATGCCGTATCTTAAGAGTATCTTAAGTGCGGCTGCGGCTGTGCGGCAATCACGGAACCGGCCAATCCGGCTCCATTCCGCATGAAAACTGGCGTTTCCCATGACGCCCGTGCTAGCCCCTTCGGAGTGGCTGAACAGTTGTTGCCGGCGTAAAAGTCCACAATTTTCACGACGGCGTCAGCACTTCGTCTCAAATTGTGAGAATCCAGCCCCATGTGTCTGTAACTGATTGGAGCAATCAAGGAAATCTTTGGAAAACACGGTTAATTCATTTATGTTGGGAGTCCGGGGTGTGTGGGCTGGAATTGACCGTGCGCTCGCGCAGGGTGTCAGAACAGGAACTCACTGCCCCACAGCGCAGTTAGGGTTCAGCTTATTCAATGGTTCCAGGAAGGAGATCGATATATTTCTGATAAAAAACACAGGTTAAAGGGATATGGAGAAGAGGCTGGGAGGTGGATTTGAGACCAGGAGGAGATCAGCCATGATCTGATTGGATGGCGGAGCAGGCTCCAGGGGCTGAATTGCCGGCTTCTGCTCCTAATCCCGATGTTCCGATGTTCCTGGGAATGCTGCTTTAACTGGGTTTATTTGTGATCTTTTATCCCAGGCCCCTGAATCAATCTGGTTACACATTTCAGTGTAAATACGTTTCCTGCCATTGCTTGGACTTGCTGCTTGTTGAATGGAATCAGTCCAGCTGGGTTAACCCAGCGCTGTGTGTTTCTCATCTCCAAATATATAGATTATAAACCTGGGTGTTTGTCCTCTCTGTGACTCCCTCTCTCTCTATTTCTCTTTGTATCTTTCCCTCTCTGTGTCTCCCTCTCTCTATTTCTCTTTGTATCTTTCCCTCTCTGTGACTCTCTCTCTCTCTATTTCTCTTTGTATCTTTCCCTCTCTGTGACTCTCTCTCTCTATTTCTCTTTGCATCGTTCCCTCTCTGTGACTCTCTCTCTCTCTATTTCTCTTTTCATCTTTCCCTCTCTGTGTCTCCTCTCTCTCTATTTCTCTTTTCATCTTTCCCTCTCTGTGTCTCCTCTCTCTCTATTTCTCTTTTCATCTTTCCCTCTCTGTGTCTCCTCTCTCTCTATTTCTCTTTGCATCTTTCCCTCTCTGTGTCTCCTCTCTCTATTTCTCTTTTCATCTTCCCCTCTCTGTGTCTCCCTCTCTCTCTATTTCTCTTTGTATCTTTCCCTCTCTGTGTCTCCTCTCTCTCTATTTCCCTTTTCATCTTTCCCTCTCTGTGTCTCCTCTCTCTCTATTTCTCTTTGCATCTTTCCCTCTCTGTGTCTCCTCTCTCTCTATTTCTCTTTTTATCTTTCCCTCTCTGTGTCTCCTCTCTCTCTATTTCTCTTTGCATCTTTCCCTCTCTGTGTCTCCTCTCTCTCTATTTCTCTTTGTGTCTTACCCTCTCTGTGTCTCCCTCTCTGGTTTAGCACAGTGGGCTAAACAGCTGGCTTGTAAAGCAGAACAACGCCAGCAGTGCGAGTTCAATTCCTGTACCAGCCTCCCCGAACAGGCACCGGAATGTGGCGACTAGGGGCTTTTCACAGTAACTTCATTAAAGCCTACTTGTGACAATACATGATTATTATTATTTCTCTTTGTATCTTTCCCTCTCTGTGACTCTCTCTCCAGCCCCCTCTCCCTCTTCCCCCTCTCTCTCTCTCTTGCCCAATGAAACCTCACATTCTCTGAGAATAGTTCCACAAAGTGTCCTGTGCCTGGAGTGGGAGAAACTGTCTGGTTTTCACACACGGACAGAGTTCAGTGAAACAAAACGAAATGAAGGAAATCTCCTTCCTGTTGGAGTCAAACAATCGGATCATTTTAATCGCCCCTCGCCACACAGGCAGAGCCACATCCGGTCTCCACTGCTCTGACTTTAACTTTGCACATCCGCCCTCACTCCCACCCCACCCACAAACAACTTTTTAAATTGCTGAACACCCACAAATAAATCTTGTTGACAGCAAACTGGTTGGCGGGGGGGTGGAGGTCACAGAGGGTGTTGTTTAGGGGGAGTTTTCAGGGGAGGAGAGAGGGGAGACTAACTGGGGGAAATCACAGCGGGTGGGAAGGGGAAGATGGTGGGTATTCCGGGGCGGGGAAAAGGAGGGTATTCAAGGGGGGGGGGGGAGATGGAGGGTATTCCTGGGTGGTGGGGGGTAGAGATGGAGGCTATTCCTGGGGGGAGTGGGGTAGAGATGGAGGCTATTCCTGGGTGGGGGGGGGGGGAGAGATGGAGGGTATTGGGGGGGGGGAGAGATGGAGGCTAATCCTGGGGGAGTGGGGGAGAGATGGAGGCTATTCCTGGGTGTAGGGGAGAGATGGAGGCTATTCCTGGGGGAGTGGAGGAGAGATGGAGGCTAATCCTGGGGGGAGTGGGGGAGAGATTGAGGCAATCCTGGATGTAGGGGAGAGATGGAGGCTATTCCTGGGTTGGGGGAGATGGAGGCTATTCCTGGGTGGGGGGGGGGGGGGAGATGGAGGCTATTCCTGGGGGAGTGGGAGAGAGATGGAGGCTATTCCTGGGGGGGGGGAGATGGAGGCTATTCCTGGGGGGCGAGGGGGAAAGATGGAGGCTATTCCTGCGGGGAGTGGGGGAGAGATGGAGGCTATTCCTGGTGGGGAGGGGGTGTGGGGGAGAGATGGAGGCTATTCCAGGGGGTGCGGGGGATGGAGGGTATTCCTGGGGGTGGGAAATGGAGGGTATTCCCCGGAGGGGGGAGGGTTGCAGCTGGATTCCTGGGGACAGATTCATGGGATTGCGTTTTGGGGAGAAATTCACTGCGGGGTATGTTGCTGAGGGAATTTGGCGGCCGGGGGCAGAGAAGACAGGAAAAAGAGAAAAGATGGAAAGAGAAAGCACAGAAAAAAGAGGGAAAAGAAAGAGAGCGAAAGTGATTGAAACCCTGTAACTGCCTCCCTAACAACATGGCGGGAGAATCCACACCAATACAGACAGCAGAGGGTGCAGAGTCCAGCCCATCAGCCTTGTCAATCTCTCTGCAGTGTGGCTGTGGATTCAGGGCCCTGTCACTCTCCGCCTGCCCCTTGATAACCATGAGGCTCTGTCCACTCCCTGCTCTCCCTGGACATGTGCCAGACCAGTTTGACACTCAGCTCTGGGACACACAAGAGTTTCAGCTGAAGATCTCCAGGCTGACCCAACACAGCAGCTCCTCAGAGAAACTCTCAACTTGCTGCCTTGAAGCTGTGTCCACATCGGAAGGAGGAACATTTATTCTCTGTGTGTGTGAGTGGGAAAGAAATGGTGGGGCAAGGGTGAGAGAGAGGAGGGAGGGGTGAGAGAGAGGAGGGAGGGGTGAGAGAGGAGGGAGGGGGAGAGAGAGGAGGGAGGGGTGAGAGAGAGGAGGGAGGGGTGAGAGAGAGGAGGGAGGGGTGAGGGAGAGGAGGGAGGGGTGAGAGAGAGGAGGGAGGGGTGAGAGAAGGAGGGGGGGTGAGAGAGGAAGGAGGGGTGAGAGAGGGAAGGGAGGGGTAAGAGAGAGAGGAGGGAGGGGTGAGGGAGAGGAGGGAGGGGTGAGAGAGAGGAGGGAGGGTGTGAGAGAGGAAGGAGGGGTGAGAGAGGGAAGGGAGGGGTAAGAGAGAGAGGAGGGAGGGGTGAGGAAGAGGAGGGAGGGGTGAGAGAGAGGAGGGAGGGGTGAGAGAGGAGGGAGGGGTGAGAGGAGGGTGGGGTGAGAGAGAGAGGAGGGAGGGAGGAGAGAGAGAGAGGAGAGAGAGAGAGGGTGGGCTGAGAGAGAGGAGGGAGGGGTGAGAGAGATGAGGGAGGGGTGAGAGAGGAAGGAGGGGTGAGAGGGAAGGGAGGGGTAAGAGAGAGAGGAGGGAGGGGTGAGGGAGAGGAGGGAGGGGTGAGATAGAGGAGGGAGGGGTGCGAGAGGAGGGAGGGGTGAGAGAGGAGGGTGGGGTGAGAGAGAGAGGTGGGATGGAGGGGAGAGAGAGAGGAGGGAGGGGAGAGAGAGGAGGGAGGGGAGTGGAGGGCGGGCTGAGACAGGAGGGAGGGGTGAGAGAAAGGAGGGAGGGGTGAGGGAGAGGAGGGAGGGGTGAGAGAGAGGAGGGAGGGGTGACAGAGGAGGGAGGGGGAGAGAGGAGGGGGGGGTGAGAGAGAGAGGAGGGGAGGGAGGGGAGAGAGAGAGGAGGGGGGAGGGTAGAGAGAGAGGAGGGAGAGAGAGTGCGGGCTGAGAGAGAGGAGGGAGGGGTGAGAGAGAGGAGGGAGGGTGAGAGAGGAAGGAGGGGTGAGAGAGGGAAGGGAGGGGTAAGAGAGAGAGGAGGGAGGGGTGAGGGAGAGGAGGGAGGGGTGAGAGAGAGGACGGAGGGGTGAGAGAGGAGGGAGGGGTGAGAGAGGAGGGTGGGGTGAGAGAGAGAGGAGGGAGGGAGGGGAGAGAGAGAGGAGGGAGGGAGGGGAGAGAGAGAGGAGGGGAGAGAGAGGAGGGCGGGCTGAGAGAGAGGAGGGAGGGGTGAGAGAGAGGAGGGAGGGGTGAGAGAGGAGGGAGGGGTGAGAGAGGAGGGAGGGGTGAGAGAGAGGAGGGAGGGGTGAGAGAGGAAGGAGGGGTGAGAGAGAGGAGGGAGGGGTGAGAGAGGAGGGAGGGGTGAGAGAGGAGGGAGGGGTGAGAGAGGAGGGAGGGGTGAGAGAGAGGTGGGAAGGGTGAGAGAGGAGGGAGGGGAGGGGTGAGAGAGAGGAGGGAGGGGTGAGAGAGGAGGAGGGGTGAGAGAGAGGAGGGAGGGGTGAGAGAGAGGAGGGAGGGGTGAGGGAGGAGGGAGGGGTGAGAGAGGAGGGAGGGGTGAGAGAGGAGGGAGGGGTGAGAGAGAGGTGGGAAGGGTGAGAGAGAGGAGGGAGGGGAGGGGTGAGAGAGAGGAGGGAGGGGTGAGAGAGAGGGAGGAGGGGTGAGAGAGGAGGGAGGGGTGAGAGAGAGGAGGGAGGGGTGAGAGAGAGGAGGGAGGGGTGAGAGAGAGGAGGGAGGGTGAGAGAGAGGAGGGAGGGGTGAGAGAGAGGAGGAGGGGTGAGAGAGAGGAGGGAGGGAGTGAGGAGAGAGGGAGGGAGGGGTGAGAGAGAGGAGGGAGGGGTGAGAGAGGGAGGAGGGGTGAGAGAGAGGAGGAGGGGTGAGAGAGGAGGGAGGGGTGAGAGAGGAGGGAGGGGTGAGGAGGAGGGAGGGGTGAGAGAGGAGGGAGGGGTGAGAGAGAGGGGGGGGGTGAGAGCGAGGAGGGAGGGGGTGAGGAGAGGAGGAGGGGTGAGAGAGGAGGGAGGGGTGAGAGAGAGGAGGAGGGGTGAGAGAGAGGAGGAGGGGTGAGAGAGAGGAGGGAGAGGTGAGAGGAGGGAGGGTGAGAGAGAGAGGGAGGGGTGAGAGAGGAGGGAGGGGGTGAGAGAGAGGAGGGAGGGGTGAGAGAGGAGGGAGGGGTGAGAGAGAGGAGGGAGGGGTGAGAGAGAGGAGGGAGGGGTGAGAGGAGGAGGGGTGAGAGAGAGGAGGGAGGGGTGAGAGAGGAGGGAGGGGTGTGAGAGAGGAGGGAGGGGTGAGAGAGGAGGGAGGGGGTGAGAGAGAGGAGGGAGGGGTGAGAGAGAGGAGGGAGGGGTGAGAGAGGAGGGAGGGGTGAGAGAGGAGGGAGGGGTGAGAGAGAGGAGGGAGGGGTGAGAGAGAGGAGGGAGGGGTGAGAGAGGAGGGAGGGGTGAGAGAGAGGAGGGAGGGGTGAGAGAGAGGAGGGAGGGGTGAGAGAGAGGAGGGAGGGGTGAGAGAGAGGAGGGAGGGAGCTGCCTCTCCGTCTGAATCCACCCAGTGGGTCCCCCCCTCTCACCCCAAACAATCTCCTGCGAGGTTTTATTTTTTAAATAAACCTTCCTGCAGTGAAATGTCCCTGGGGAAAAGGCAGCAGGCAGTCAGATGGAAGTTTCAGTGTAAGTTTCACTCACATGGACAGTAATTGACATCTTGGGCGGGATTTTCCGGCATCGTTCCGCTCTCGCTCGAGCTAAACGAGGACGGTGAACAGCGGGAGAGGCAGAAACCGAGAACCACGCCAGGCACCAAACTATTTGCGATGCAACCGGCCGCTCCCATAGGGAAAATCGGGATCTCCCATTTCCAGACAGTTAATGGGAGCCAGCCCACATCCAACGGCCTCCCGTCATTCAGCGGCCTCCCCAGCAAGTGGTCTCGCTGGCACCGGGCGGAAGGGCTTCTGTGGGGAGCCGAGGGGCTGAGTGGCCATCTTTGCTCACAGGGAAAGGGTCCGGGGGGCGCTGGGATTGCCCCCTGTGCTCAGTGGGGAGAGGGGGACCCTCAGCTGGGGGTGGGGGACCCTCCGCTGCCATTGGGGGGGGACAACTGGGGGGGCAACCGCTCACGGCAGCACCATGCCAACCCCTGGATCCCAACCCCATTCAGGGGGCAACCCTTGTCCCTGCCCATCTGCCCCACCGACCACCCGTAACCCCCACCGACCACCCATAACCCCCACCGCCACCCATAACCCCCACCGCCCACTCATAACCCCCACCGCCCACCCATAACCCCCACCGCCCACCCATAACCCCCACCGCCCACCCATAACCCCCACCGCCCACCCATAACCCCCACCGCCCACCCATAACCCCCACCGACCGCCCCATAACCCCCACCGCCCACCCATAACCCCCACCGCCCACCCATAACCCCCACCGACCACCCATAACCCCCACCGCCCACCCATAACCCCACCGCCCACCCATAACCACCACCGCCCACCCATAACCCCCACCGCCCACCCATAACCCCCACGCCCACCCATAACCCCCACCGCCCACCATAACCCCCACCGCCCACCCATAACCCCCACCGACCACCCATAACCCCCACCGCCCACCCATAACCCCCACCGACCACCCATAACCCCCACCGCCCACCCATAACCCCCACCGCCCACCCATAACCCCCACCGCCCACCCATAACCCCCACCGATTGCCGAGGCCTCTGGCCGTGCAGCTGAAGACTATCGCTAATAGGAAATTGGTAATCGTGGCTAAATGAGCATTTCACACAACCCAAAGTGGATTCCCGTGGGTGGGCGGCATGTAGCATGTGGGAGTCATTGCCGAGCATCCCAATCACACCCTGATGCCTGGCCACTGTCCCTGAGCACTGCGGGAGGCAACACCACACACGCAGCAGCCAACACCCGAATACCCGAGGGATGGGACACAGCTCCGGGGACATCACCACGGCCGGAGGGGGGGTGAGTGCCTCGGGGAGGGGAGATGCCTGGAGAGATGGGCTAAGGGTTCGGAGGTCAGCCCGCATTGTGGAAGAAAGTGACAGAAGCGTCAGAATGGTAGTGCACAAAGATGTTGAATGTGTTTTACAATTCCCCACCCTCCTGATGGTGCCACCCCGTACCTACCAACCCTCCCTCCCTCCCCCTTCCCCAGTGCCCTCAGTGATCCTCAACAGGCTTGGCCCTCCCAGCTCTACCACTCCGCCTTGGTGTTTCCCCAGGATGCACATCTGTGTTGGAGGCAGCCAGCTGCTGATCTCATCCTGTGGCCTTCATTGTCCCTGGCGGGCGTCTTCTGGAGACTCTGAGGCCGGAGGGCCCGGCTCACTTGTCAGTGGCACAGTCACAGCCGTGCCGTCCTGTCCCGTGTGCTGACCCCGAGACGCGGCCTCATCAGACGGGTGGAACTCGGGAGAGCTGGTGGCCACCATCCCCACTCCATGGGAAAGGTCCGGGTTGGCACCCAGCACCCCCTCCTCCCCATCGGTGCCCCTCGGGCCCTGGGGTTCACCTTGGGATGGAGTGGCAGCTGGTACCAGCCCCAGCTGCCCCTGCATCGTCTGGCTCTGCCAGCCCTGGCGGTTCCCCATGGTCCGCACGGTCATGTTGATGCCCTCAGTGGTACAGCACTTCAGCAATGCCCACCTGTGACTGGGACAAGCTCTGCAGTGTCTCGGCCATTCCCATTGAGAGCGGGACATGTCCCGCAGAACCTCATCAAGGTCAGCCTGGTACTGAGTGACATCACCCATCGAATGGGACATTCTGCTGAGACCCTCAGCCATGGCCGTCACCGACTGCACAACGCCTTGGACACCTTCACTGATGGTGCCGACGTCGTGCACCAGGCTCTCCACTGCGGCCGCCACCCTGCCAGTGTTGGCCTCGGTGCCACGCATTGCCGGTGAAAGCTCCTGTGCCCGTAGCCTCTGGGACTCCTCCTTTTGGCTATGGATCTGCTGGAGTGATGCTGACATCTCCCTCTGAATGTCCCGGCTGCTCCCTATCGTCTCAATCAGCTCCGGGTAACTCTGTTCCAGAGGCTCAGCATCAGGCTGGGACCCAGCAGGGTCAGGGATCCAGCAGCCCTCTGACTGCTGTCTTGCCTGAGGGTTCCTGCCTCCACCTGATCTACATCAGCAGCTGTGTAGCACTCACCAGATTGTGCCCCAGAAGCCTGACCACTAACATTTCCCACCGAGGTGGGTGTATCTGTGCTGGTGGAGGGTGGGGGGTGACAGCTGTGCCGCCACCATAACGGTTACATCCTCGGAGCTCTCCTCCGAGGTGGTCTCCTGGGAGTCAGGAGAGGGAGCCGCCCGGGATGGGCCGGCACCGTCGGCTGGAGGACCTGCGGGAGAATGGACATGTGGTCAGTGGGGGGGATGGGTCAGTCAGTATGGCAATAACAACTCACGTTTGACAGGTCCCCCAGGTGGGGCCCGGTGCTTCCTCACCTCTGCCGCATCCTCCAACCTCCGCGTGGGTGACCAATCTGTCCTCGGCCACCCCAGTCACCTCCACGGCCCGCTCCTCGAAGGAGGTGAGGATTCTTAAGTCTGGCTCCCCACCGCCGGTCTGGGCCGTCTCCCGCCGATTGTGGCAGAGCTTTTCCTGAGGAGACACAGAGAGGGCATTGTTAGCCACATGTGTGATTCACAGTGGTGGGAGGGGGGATGTGAAGGGTTGGAGTGGGGGGGGTTGAAGGGGGAGGGGGTAGAGAGGTTGGGGGTCACATGGGGAGTTGGGGGGGTGGATGCTCCCTTGGGGGGTGGGGGGTGTTGGTGTCCAGTCACTCGTGCTGCCCGGTGTCGGTCATTGACCTTTTTCCTGCAGTGGAGGCCATTCCTCCTGGTCACATTCCCGGAGCTCACAGCCGCTGCCACCTCATCCCAGGCGGCACTGGCTGCCCTATGGCTCATCCTCCAGGACCCTCGGGGGGAACAGGACATCCCTCCTGGCCTCCACTGCGTCTCACAGCCTCCCCAGATCTGTGCCCCCGAATCTTGGGGCGGGTCTCCTGGGCTCCATTGTTGTGAGCTGGCTGGGGTTAGCTGAGCAAGTGCAGCCTAAATGCTGCTCGACCTTGTTAGCGGGCGGGGCTGGCGAGCGCAGTGCCGGCCAATCAGCTGGCGAGCCGTTATTTACGGCGAGAAGCCCGTGAGGCCTGGTTAAGTGGACCAATTAACGTTGAATTGCGTTCCCGGCCTGACTGGGCTGAACGCCGGGAAGCTCGCGGCAATTCCCGCTCGCTCCCACACTTGGAAATCTTTCCGGAGAATCCTGCCCCTTGTAACTGATCAGCCGGTTAGAGTGTGACAAATCCATCCAGAAATCTTGTTTCTTTTCTGTTTAAAGCTGCTGTTATTTACACACACACTCCATTTG
Source organism: Scyliorhinus canicula (assembly GCF_902713615.1). Lineage (NCBI taxonomy): Eukaryota > Metazoa > Chordata > Chondrichthyes > Carcharhiniformes > Scyliorhinidae > Scyliorhinus > Scyliorhinus canicula. The sequence goes on from NC_052158.1 coordinate 4,319,074, forward strand.
TTACAAACTGCTGCTCTGAGGGTGGGTTTTGTGTGTTTGTCTTTAATGTTTCCTGATTGAGAAAACTTCCATTTATCAGAGGATGCACACAGCAGCAGGAAAGGGATTTCCTCTCTGGCATTAACCCTTTCCTCTCTGGCATCGAGCCTTTCCTCTCTGGTATTAACCCTTTCCTCTCAGGCATCGAGCCTTTCCTCTCTGGTATTAACCCTTTCCTCAGGCATCGAACCTTTCCTCTCTGGCACTAACCCTTTCCTCTCTGGCATCGAACCTTTCCTCTCTGGCATTAACCCTTTCCTCTCTGGCATTAACCCTTTCCTCTCTGGCATTAACCCTTTCCTCTCTGGCATTAACCCTTCCTCTCTGGCATTAACCCTTTCCTCTCTGGCATCGAATATTTCCTCTCTGGTATTAACCCTTTCCTCTCTGGTATTAACCTTTTCCTCTCCGGCATTGACCCTTTCCTCTCTGGCATTAACCCTTTCCTCTCTGGTATTAACCCTTTCCTCTTGGTATTAACCTTTCCTCTCTGGCATTAACTCTTTCCTCTCTGGCATTCACCCTTTCCTCTCTGGCATTAACCCTTTCCTCTCTGGCATTAACCCTTTCCTCTCTAGCATTAACCCTTTCCTCTCTGGCATTAACCCTTTCCTCTCTGGCATTAACCCTTTCCTCTCTGGCATTGAGCCTTTCCTCTCTGGTATTAACCCTTTCCTCTGGCATTAACCCTTTCCTCTCCGGCATTAACCCTTTCCTCTCTGGCATTAACCCATTCCTCTCTGGCATTAAGCCTTTCCCTTTGGGTTTCAATGACTGGATCAGAAGAATCAAACTGGGTTGGATGAGAAACTTGCCGGGGCTCCTGTGTGTGTCTGTGTGTGATTCTGGATATACAATGCCAGTGCAGATTCTGTCTTCACCAGCCCACGGTTTAAAAATACTGATGTCCTTTTTCTTGTTTTTCACTGAGTGTCATTAATCAATCCTAATCCTGACTGGAACAGATTCTCTGAGGAAAGGAGAGACTCCCCATATCCAATTGTGGAATCAAAGCCCAGTCTTTTCCCAAAACTTTGTCAAAGAGCCCCCCAGGCTGGAAACGTTAGCTCCCTTCTCTCCCCACAGATACTCTCAGACCTGCTGAGATTGACCAGCATTTTCTGTTTTTGTTTCAGATTCCAGCCTCCGCAGTCATTTGCTTTTTTCCCCAGTCTGGTGAATACTTTGAAACCTTTCCCCTGTAGCCCCTTCGGTGCTGAACAGGAGCTCGCAGCTTCCAATTGACTGCTGACAAACTCTCTCCCAAATTGGAAGTGAAACCGGTTTGAATCAGGAAATACTGTGTGGACAAGGATTCCAAACAGCGGCACACGGAATAACCGAGGAACTCCGCTTGTTCCATTTGTCTGGATCTGTTTACAGATCTGGGAATACTGGATTGTGGAGATAACTTCTGCCCCTCCGGAATCTCCCAGTGCTGGAAAAACACGGGATCAACATTAAATCCACAGGGAGAGGGGAGACAGACAGAATAGGAATTTCCCTTATTATTCTGAGAGTACAAGAGTGAGAAGATGGTGTTGAACTTGTAAAAGATGCTCCATCAGCCTCAGCTGGAGTATTGTGAAGTTCTGGGTGACGCTCTGTAGGAAAGATGTGAAAGCATTGGAGAGATCCCAGAAAAGATTCACAAGAATGGTTCCAGGGATGAGGAATTTCAGAGATGAAGATAGATTGGAGGAGCTGGGTCTGTTTTCCTTGGAGAACAGAAGGCTGAGAGGGGATTTGATCGAGATATTCAAAATCTGGAGAGACCTGGACAGAGTATTTCGGGAGAAGCTTCCTCCTCGTGACAGGATTGAGAATGAGAGGGCAAAGATTTAAAGAAGCAAAAACAATCCGAGAAAAATCATCCAGGCCGTGTGTGGTTCGGGTCAGGAATATCTGAGAGTGTGGTGGAGGCAGATTCAATCGAAGCTTTCTGTGATTTGAAAAGGAGGTGCAGAGAATGGCACTGGGGGAATTGCTGGCTCAGAGGGCTAGTACAGGCACGATGGGCTGAAAGGCCTCCTTCTGCATTGTAAACATGCTGCGATTCTGTGAAATGTTATTTATCTGCAATCTATTTCTGTTCCTCTTTTCCCCGCCCCTTCCTGGCCGTGGTTTATAACACTGCTGCTGGAATCAGGAAATTAAACATAAATTATTTCACTGAACACCAAGCATCATTTTACTGAGGACACAGAACAAGGTGACCAGTCCTTCGAGATGGAAGCTGATCTTTCCTGTGCTGTTTGCCATGATCTGTATAAAGATCCTGGGCGGGATTCTCCGTCCCTCCACACCCGTTTTCTGCTGCAGCCAAGCTGGCAGGAGCACTGGGTGCCAGGGTGGCAGTGCAAGGATGCCAGAGTGCCAGGGGGGCACAGCCAAGGGTCAGGGGCCGAGGGGGGCCAGGCCCATGAAATGAGGGTGGAGGGGGGGTTTGAAGGGTGGGGGTGTGCAGGGCAGGTAAGTAGGGGCCTCCGGGAGATTGGGAGGATGATGGTGGGGGTCCTGGAAGGGAGAGGTTACTGTAAGGGGGCTTGGGGAGGCCTGGTGAAGGGGTCTCCAGGGTCCCTATAGCGGGATGTCCTCACTTAAGGGCTGTGTGGGGGGTGACATTGACCATGGGTGGTGGTGGACCCAGAAGCTCACTTAGAGATCGGCGCACCCTTTCAAAATGGCGGTGCGATCTCTGAGTTCAGCTCCCCAGCGCGAAAACAAATTCTAAAGGCGCGATCCTCTGGCCACGCTGCCAGAAAAGCAGCTCGCCGCGTCACAGCTTGGCTGGTGAAAGCCGGGAGACCCCGCTCCCGGGATCTATCCAGCTCGCAACGCCTAGTGAGATTCAACCCAGTCTCGCGAGATGTTGCAAGGGGAATCCCACCCACAATGGGCGGGGTCACTTTTTAGCAAGTCTGCATAAAATCTGCAACATGGAAGCACAGCGGTTAACACTGTTGCTTCACAGCGCCAGGGTCCCAGGTTCGATTCCCGGCTTGGGTCACTGTCTGTGCGGAGTCTGCACCTTCTCCCGTGTCTGCTTGGGTTTCCTCCGGGTGCTCCGGTTTCCTCCCACAAGTCCCGAAAGACGTGCAGTTTAGGTAATTTGTACATTGTGAATTCGCCCTCTGTGTACCCGAACAGGTGCCGGAATGTGGTGATTAGGGGATTTTCACAGTAACTTCATTGCAGTGTTAATGTAAACCTACTTGTGACAATAAAGATTATTATTATTATTTCCAGGTGGCTCTGGCACATGGCTGCCTGTGAGGCGGTAACCCTGTCCTGGGCCTCGGCCAGCACCTGCAGAGAATGTCCCAGGCCTAGGAAATGTTGATCCATGCCAAAGCCCTATCCCCCCCCCCCCCCCCCCCCTCCCCCCCCAATGCCTCCACCGCAGACGCCACCGTGTGGTGTTGGCCTGGGTGGCACGCATGGTCAGCACCCCCTCCTGCACCTGCACGCGATTGTCCTCCTCCACCTCCGCCTGCACCTGAAGGTGGTGTGGGGGTGATGCTGAGGGTGAGGGTGAGGGTCATAGCGTGGGGCTGAAGGTGAGGGTGGTGTGGGCCTGAGGGTGAGGGTGGTGTGAGGGTGAGGGTGGCGTAGGGCTGAGGGTGAGGGCCATGGCGAGGGGCCAAGAGTGAGGTTGGGGGTGACGGTGGTGTGGGGGTGAGGGTGAGGGTAACTTGGGGCTGAGGGTGAGGGTTGGGGTGAGGGTGAGGGTGGTGCAGGGCTGAGTGTGAGGGGTGAGGTGAGGTTGGGGGTGACGGTGGTGTGGGGCTGGGGGTAAGGGTGGTGTGGGGGTGAGAGTGAGGGTAAGGGTGGTGTGGGTCTGAGGGTGAGGGTGGGGGTGAGGGTGAGGGTGAGGGTGGTGCAGGGCTGAGGGTGAGGGTGGTGTGGGGGTGAGGGTGAGGTGGTGCGGGGCTGAGGGTGAGGGTGGTGTGGGGGTGAGGGTGGTGTGGGTGCGGGGCTGAGGGTGAGGGTGGTGTGGGGCTGAGGGTGAGGGTTGGGGGGGTTGGTTTGACACACGTGGCATGGGGAACCGTAACTCAGGGTCTCACCTCCTTGCCCATGGCCGCCCTCCACCCCGGCAACCTCCCATTCCTCCAGGCCGCCGACCACGTTCAGGACCCTCTGCTCTGTCACAGTGAGGGTCCGCAGGTCCGGCGGTCCTCCTCCAGTTATCTCCCACTCCCGGCAGTTCTGAGCGGACTTTTCCTGGCGGGGGGGGGGGTTAACAGAAAACGACAGTGTTAGACAGTCCAGCGCATGCAGCCCAGGGGGTGGGTACCTGGTGGCTTCAGTCGCTCGGGATCCCGGCCATGGCGGCCGGTATGGGTGCCAACATGTGGTTCAGGGTGGGGGAGGGGGGCGTATGCCTGCTCTCCGGGTTGGAGGGGGGGGTGGGTTATGGGTGTGTGGGATGGGGGTGGGTGCCAGGGGCACAGCGCTGCCTACTCACCCTGGCCGCCCTGAGGAGGTCGGACAGTTTCCTCCGGCACTGCTGACTGGGCCGGATGGTGTTGCTCACGGCGCTAACCGCATCTGCCACCTGCGCCCAGGCACGCTGAACGGCGGCGGCTGGCAGCCTCCTTCCCGGGCCGGGGTACAGGGTCGCAGGCCTCTCCTCCACCACATCCAGCAGGGTCTCCAGCTCGGTGTCTCCGGGGTTCTGCTCTCCTCGCTGCCGTCTTGTTGGCTGGGATGGTGTGTGTGGGGAGTGAAGTGTGTCTGTGTAGCTGCAGCTTGTCAGCCTCCTGAGTGTCAATCTCAGACCTGGCCAATCCAGAACCGTTTCTCATTGGAATCGATTGTGTTCCACGTGGCGCCGGTGCTAACCCCTCAACAGTAGCCGAATCGGTCCAGGTGTGGCGTCAGCTTTGCTGTTGTGAAACTCGACGAATCCTGCGCCGGCGCCAACACTTAGCCTCACGAACAGAGAATCCCGCCGCATATTTCTGTACATTTAAGGGATATTAACGTTGTTGGATCGGCCAGCATTATTGGGGAATGGTGCATTTAAAGGGACAGGTCAGGAGGAGCTGGACAATATGTTTCAGTTTGTGTTTCCCACAAAGTAAAACACAGTTTGACCATCCATGCCTGGGGCTGCTTTGAGACAGAAGTTAATGAAGGAGAGCAGCAGGCTGCCAGTCACTCACAGGGCAAAATCCCCACCTCCTCCCATCCTCTCTCCACCCACCCCCACCACCAACAGACCTTCACTCTCATCGCCTGGGTTCAATTATTCCCTCTAACCCGGTTTATTCTGAATTCCGCTCCGGGTTTTATCTCCAACTCCCAAAGCAATGGGACCGAGAGCAGCAAACAACAATAATTCCTTGAGTATTGCCGTGAACGTCATGAGGGAGTTACTGAACTGAATGTGTTCAGCAGCAGGGCAGGAACATTGAAACTGAAAGTGGTTTGAATCAGGAAGTGCTGAGTGTGAACATGGCTTCCAGACAACAGGGGGAAAGTTGGACCGAGGTGGCAATTTGTCCCATTTGTCTTGATTTCTTCACTGATCCGGTTTCACTGGAGTGTGGACACAACTTCTGCCGCTCCTGTATCACCCAGTGTTGGGAAAAGAAGGAGATAAACTCCTGCCCGGAATGTCGACAGGAGTTTCCAGAAAGAACCCTCAGAGGCAGTCGGGTCTTAGTGAATCTGGCTGAGAAAGCTCGAAAATTAAAGCTGAATCAGGAAGAGAAGGAAAGTAAACTTTACTGTGAGGAACATCAGGAAGAACTGAAGCTGTTTTGTGAAACTGACAAGAAATTGATCTGTGTGATTTGTGTAGTTTCACAGGAACACAGAGAACACCGCTTCATCCCGATTAAAGAAGCTGTTGAAATCTACAAGGTAAAGGGAACAGATTTGATCCACTGATTATCTGATCACATTTCAGGGTCTAACACTTTTATTTTCTGATTTTCTCTCCCAATCCCAGGATGGGTGAAATCTTCCTTAGATTCTCTCACACAGAAGAAATCGACGGTTCTAGAAATGGAGCAGCAGCAGAAACAGAAGATTTCCCAAATTAGGGTAAAGTCTCCCTGTGCTGAGCTTCCAAATTTAATTCATTATTTTGTTGTTTTTATGACAGAAACATATTATTTTTAATGTTTCTTCTTATAGAAACAGTCGGTCAGTCTGCAGAGCCACATCACATCCGAGTTCACTAAAATGCACCAGATTCTCACTGAGAAAGAGCAGCGTTTCATCCGAGATCTCAGGGAAGAAGAGGAACAAATTCTAAAAACAATGGAGGAAAATCTTTGTGAAATTCAGAAGAATTTAAATTCTATTCAGGAGAAACTCTCAAAGCTGGAAAAGCAGTTGGAACAAAAAGACGGAGTGAGATTTCTGAAGGTGAGGGATTATATTTCAGTTTATTTCAGTGAAAGTTCACAGTCACAACATGATCCACACGAGCCTCCTCCCATCCTACTTCATATCCCTGTCAATATATCCTTCTGTTCCTTTCTCCCTCATGTGTTTATCCAGCTTCTCCTTAAATGTATCCCTGGCTTTCCCTGGGTGGGTGGAATTTAATGCTGTTTGACACCAGGGTACATTTAGTCAGGGTGTGGGGTGAGTGGAAGGGGACATGGGTGTGGTGAATGTAATATATAGATTCATATCGGAAACACGTGTCTGGTGAATTGATGGTTCCATCAATGGGGAATGACACTGTGTGGAGTTTTCTGTTGTCTTTCCATCTCTACACAGAATTAAGTCCGTGTGGTAAGTCTTGGGGACAGCCTTCCTGTAACCAATTCAGCCCCTTAACAGGGCAATTAATGTTCTCATCCTGCTGTCACTGGTATTCCCCCAGCAATGAGCAGGGGTCTCACAATACGGGAAGCCTGAAAATCAAACCCTGTTGGGATTACTGGTGGGATTCTGGGAGGGGTGGGGGGGAGAGGTTGTGGGATTGAGGATGTAGCGGGAATGCCCTTGTTCAGTTGCACTGTGTAACCTGATTGAGGGACTGTAAGAGGTTCACACTCCTGTTTCCTCTGACAGATAGTCTTGACTTGAGGATTTTAGAAAAAACATAGGGTGGCACAGTGGTTAGCACCGGTGGTTAGTTACTGTTGCTTCACAGTGCCAGGGTCCCAGGTGGATTCCTGACTGGGTCACTGTCCGGAGTCTGCACGTCTTCCCCGTGTCTGCGTCGGTTCCTCCGGGTGCTTTGGCTTCCTCCCACACGTCCTGAAAGACGGCTGTTCGGTGAATTGGACATTCTGAATTCTCCCTCTGTGACCCGAACAGGCGCCGGATGTGGCGCCGAGCGGTTTTTTCGCAGTACCTTTACATTGCAGTGTTAATGTAGCCTACTTTGACAATAAGATTATTTTGTAGAAATATTAAATACACAGACTCAACCACAAACTTGTTTTTCAGAAAACACTCCCAACACCGAATACAAAGAGCTCTAAACTATGTAATAAAATTACACAGCATTCAATGGTTTTTCCGATTTAACTCCCTCCACAATTTAACTCGGCTTCACATAAACACACAACTCACCACAACTTATTAAAAAGCCTCTCCTGAAAATCCACAGACAAAAACTCCACATTTCAGCCCAAACCTTCCTCAATTCAAACCCAAATCCCCCCAGGGTTTGGTTGTTACCCTGAAGTTATTTTTAAAAACCTCAGCCCCAATCCCTGATAAATTCCAATTCCCCACCCGGCTGCTCCTTCTGGTGTGAATTGTAGGCCCGGGAGCCAGGTTGACCGTTCTTGACCCTTCTTATTGACTGCAGTGCCAGCCCCTTGGATCTTGCCCCTTCACAGTCAGGGGGGGGGGGGGGGGGGGGGGGGGAGACGCTTGAGAAAGCTGGGGGCTTCACCCTGCGCGGCTGTGAGCCCCCACCGGGCAGAGGATCAGTGCGGGGGTGACGCTGACTTTCTGGTCGTAAGACCAGGTGGATCCTGCAGAGATAGCCGCAGGGTCGGAGAATCCTGCCCCCTATGTCCGGACACCATGCTCACTGCTGTGACAGACTGGAGTAAATTCCACCCCGTGTGATAGTCAGTTCCACATTCTCATCACTCTCTCAGCAAAGAAGTTTCTCCTGAACTCCCCATTGGATTTATTTGTAACTATATTATGTTTCTATCCCGATTTGCTGGATTCTCTACAAGTGGAAACATCTTCACTGAATCTATCAAATCCGACACCTTTCATCATTTGAAAGATCTCTATCAGTCTTCTCTTTTCTACAGTAAAGTTGATCAATCTTTGCTGTTAGTTGAGCCTCTCAGTTGCTGTCAATCTTTTTGATACTTTCTCCTGTGCTTCAATATCCTTTGTGTAACATCCTCTTTCTATTCCATGTCTGCAGCAATGGGAATTGACAATTCTCAGCAGCTTGTAACAATGTGAGGGTCATTTCTGCTTTCTGGATATAGACAGTCCGTCTCTGTCAACTCAGATTTGTGTTTTTGTTTATTTCAGGATGGTAACATCTGGGAAGAGGAGTAGGACATGAACTTTACTGAAACTCAGGGCAAGTTGGTAAAATTTACTCAGCAAAGTGTTTCTGGTCAATTTATAATCAACTCTTTAATATTTACAGGATTAGCAATGAGATTAAAATACTGTCACCTCGCAGATGGTGTCCTGTCCATCGGAAAATTCAACAGCCCTTTCCCATACCAGGATGGCGAGGAATGTTGGATGTCATTAACCCTGGTAAAACTCAGATAAGTTCCTCTGTCCTGATTTTTTTTTTTTTAAATTTGATATATTTGAAAATTTTTATAATAATAACATTAACAATGACATCAACATGGTATAATAAACATTTACTCCCCCAGCCCAATCTTCACACACCCCAACCATAAAACAACAATCCGGCCCTTTCCCCCGCCTCCCGCTTGGAATTCTGCATCTGCTGACATTTTAATTTTCCCCGAGAAAGTCGTACGAACGGCTGCCACCTCCGGGTGAACCTGACCATTGACCCTCTAAAGGCGAGCTTTATTTTCTCGAGACTGAGAAACCCAGCCATGTCACTAACCCAGGTCTCTACACTCGGGGGCTTCGAGTCCCTCCACATTAACAAAATCCATCTCCGGGCTACAGGGAGGCAAAGGCAAGCCGTCGGCCTCTTTCGCCCCCTGAACTACTGTCTCGTCCGACACTCCAAAGATCGCTACCTCCGGACTCGGCACCAATCATGTTTTAGTACCGTGGACATTGCCTTAGTGAAACCCCTGCCAAAACCCTCTAAGCTTCAGGCATGCGTACCTTGCACACCTATCCTCTACCCGAGAAAACGTACTTATCCTAGCCACTGTCAACATGATGAGGAGGGTATTAACCCTTCTTAGGGCATCTACCCATAGACTGCCTCTATATCTCCTCCTAGCTCGTCCTCCCACTTGCCCTTAAGCTCCTCCACCGGCGTTCCTCCGCCTCCGAAAGCTCCTGGTAAATATCCAATACCTTCCCCTCTCCCACCCAGGTACTGGAAACTACTCTATCCTGTTGTCCCCCATGGCAGCAGCAGCGGAAAGGCCGGCACCTGTTTTCTCAGGAAGTCTCACACCTGCAAATACCTAAACCCATTCCCTGCTGGCAATTCAAATTTATCCTCCAAGGCTTTCAAGCTGGGAAAGCTCCCATCTATAAATAGATCCCCATCCTTCTAATTCCTGCCCTTTGCCATCTCCGGAACCCACCATCCAGCCTACCCGGAACAAACCGATGATTAGTATAATCGGGGTTCCAAACGATGGCTCCCTCCACTCTCTTAGATCTCCTCCATTGCCCCCAGATTCTCAGAGCCGCCACCATCACCGGACTGTGGAGTATCAGGCCGGCCAGAACGGAAGAGGTGCCGTTCTCAGTGCTCACAAACTGGTATCTTTACATGACGCCGCCGTCCATCCACATCCCATGCCGACCCCTCCCTCTCTACCCACTTCCTAATCATGGCTATATTAGCGCCAGTAGTAATTGCAGAAGTTCGGCAGCGCCAACCCACTCTCTCCCCGACTGCGCTCCAGCAACACTTTCTTCATTTGCGGGGTTTTACCCGCCCACACAAAGCCCAAAATAAACCTTATATCACCCGCTTGAAAAAGGCCTTTGGGATGACGATGGGGAGGCACTGAAATACAAACAGAAATCTGGGGAAGACCGTCATTTTCACGGTCTGTACCCTCCCCGCCAGTGATAGCGGGAGCATGTCCCATCTCTGAAAGTTCCCTTCCATTTGTTCTACCAACCAGGATAGGTTAACTTGTGTCAGTGCCTCCCATTCCCGGGCCACCAGGATTCCCAGATATCGAAAGCTCTTCCCTACATTCTAAGCAGCAGCTCTCCCAGTCTCTTCTCCTGTCCTCTTGCCTGGATTGCGAACATCTCGCTTTTCACCATGTTCAATTTATACCCCGAAAAATTGCCAAATTCCCCCAGGATTCGCATTACTTCCCCATCCCCTCCAACGGGTCTGAAATATACATGAGCAGGTCATCTGTGTAAAGCGAGACCCGGTGCGCCCCCCCCCCCCCCCCCCCCCCCCGACCAACCCTTCTGAGTTCCTAGAGGCTCTCAATGCCATGGCCAATGGCTCTATGACCAGAGCAAACAGTAATGGGGAGAGGGGGCACCCTTGCCTCGTCCCTCCATGTAGTTTAAAATACCCAATCTCAGCCAGTTCATACGCACACTCCCTACTGGTGCCTAATAGAGCAACTGCACTCAGTCAATAAAGCCCTCACCAAACCCAAACCTTCCCACCGCCTCCCACAGGTAATTCCACTCCAGCCGATCAAAAGCCTTCTCCACATCCATCGCTACCACCACCTCCACCTCCTCTCCTTCCGAGAGCCTTCAAACATTGGCCTTGAGTTGCCTGCCCTTTACAAATCCCGTCTGGTCTTCCTTTATCACCCCGGGACACAGTCCTCTATCCTTGTGGCCAATATCTTAGCCAGCAGTTTGGCATCCACATTCAGTGGAGAAATTGGCCTGCATGTCCCGCATTGCTCCAGATCCTCCTCCCGTTTCAGGAGCAATGAAATCGAGGCCTGCAACATTGTTGGGGGGAGGACTCCCTTCTCTCTTGCTTCATTAAATGTCCTCACCAGCAGTGGGCTCAATATCTCTGAAAACTTCTTACAGAATTCCACCGAGTAGCCATCAGGCCCCGGGGCCTTGCCCGACTGCATGCCCTCCAGCCCCTTGATTATTCCTCAATCTCAATTGGGGCTCCCAGCCCCTTCACCAGATCCTCATCTCTCCTCGGAAACCTCAACTGATCAAAAAACTGCCTCATCCCCTCCACCCCAGCCAGGGGGTCCGACTCATATAATTTACTATAGAAGTCCTTTAACACCTCGCTTACCCCTGCTAGGTCCAGGACAGTATTCCTGCCTCTACTCTTTACTTTACCTATCTCCCTGGCCGCCTCCCTTTTCCTGAGCTGGTGCGCTAACATTCTGCTTGCCTTTCCTTGTACTCATAAATCGCCCCCTTGCCTTCCTCAACTGTTCCACCACTTTCTCTGTGGTCAACAGCCCAAACTCCGCCTGTAACCTCCGCCGCTCCCTCAGTAGCCCCGTGTCCGGGGCCTCCGAGTATCTCCTGTCCACCTGGAGTATCTCCTCCACTAACCTGTCCTTCTCAGCCTGGTCCCCCCTTTTCTCTGTGGGTCCGTATCGAGATTAATTCCCCTCTGACCACTGCCTTCAAAGCTTCCCAAACCGTGGCTGCAGAGACCTCCCTTGTATCATTTGTTTCCAGGTAGTTCTGGATGGACTTGTTAACCGACCCACAGATCGCTTCATCCGCTAGCAACCCCCCATCCAGTCTCCACAGTGGGCGTTGCCCTCTCTCCACACTAATCTGTAGATCTACCCAATGAGGGCAGCACAGTGGCGAAGTGGTAGCACTGCAGTCTCACGGCGCCGAGGTCCGAGGTTCGATCCCGGCTCTGGGTCACTGTCCGTGTGGAGTTTGCACATTCTCCCCGTGTTTGTTGTGGGTTTCGCCCCCCACAACCCAAAGATGTGCAGGGTAGGTGGATGGAACACGCAAAATTGCCCTTTAATTGGAAAAAATGAATTGGATACTCGAATTTATTTTTAAAAAGATCCACCCAATGTGGGGCATGATCTGCGATTGCCGAGTACTCAGTATCCACCACCTCCGGTATTAGCGCCCTGCCCTGAACAAAAAAGTCGATGCGAGAGCATACCTTGTGGACATGTGAGAGGAAGGAAAACTCCTTCACCCTTGGCCGTGCAAACCTCCATGGGTCTACTCCCACAATCTGTTCCATAAACCCCTTCAATTCCTTTGCCGGCCTCCTCCCTGTCCTGGATTTTGACCGCTCCAATTCCGGATCAGTGACTGTGTTAAAGTCTCCTCCCATGGTCAGGTTATGTGACTCTCAGTCTGGGATCTTACAAAACACCCACCTCATCAATTCCACATCGTCCCCAATTCGGAGCATATATGTTCATAAGTACCACCCACACCCCCTCCAACATCCCACTCACCATTATGTACCCTATCCCACCTTGTCTGACACAATTCTCCCAGCCTCGAATGCCACTCGTTTGTTGATCAAGATCGCTATCCCCCCGGTCTTTGAGTCGAGCCCTGAGTGGAAATGAAATGAATGAAAATCGCTTATTGTCCCAAGTAAGCTTCAAATGAAGTTACTGTGAAAAGACCCTGGTTGCCACATTCCGGCTCCTGTTCGGGGAGGCTGGCACGGGAATTGAACCGTGCTGTTGGCCTGCTTTGGTTTGCTTTAAAAGCCAACTCTTTAGCCCTGTGCTAAAGCAGCCCCTATACTTGGCTAATCCACCCATTTCTCAATCTTGTCTGAACAAAGAACAAAGAAAAGTACAGCACAGGAACAGGCCCTTCGGCCCTCCAAGCCTGTGCCGACCATGCTGCCCGTCTAAACTAAAATCTTCTGCACTTCCTGGGTCCGTATCCCTCTATTCCCATCCGATTCGTGTATTTATCAAGATGCCTTTTAAATGTCACTATCGTCCCTGCTTCCACCACCTTCTCCGGCAGCGAGTTCCAGGCGCCCACTACCCTCTGTGTAAAAAACCTGCCTCGGACATCTCCTCTAAACCTTGCCCCTTAAACCTGTGCCCCCTAGTAATTGACCCCTCTATCCTGGGAAAAAGCCTCTGACTATCCACTCTGTCTATGCCCCTCATAATTTTGTAGACCTGAGATCAGGTTGCCCCTCAAACTCTGTCGTTCCAGTGAGAACAAACCGAGTTTATTCAACCTCTCCTCATAGCTAATGCCCTCCATACCAGGCAACATCCTGGTAAATCTCTTCTTCACCCTCTCTAAAGCCTCCACATACTTCCGGTACTGTGGCGACCAGAATTGACATTATACTCCAAGTGTGGCCTAACTAAGGTTCTATACAGCTGCAACATGGCTTGCCAATTTTTATACTCAATGCCCACGGCCAATGAAGGCAAACATGCCGGATGCCTTCTTGACTACCTTCTCCATCTGTGTTGCCTCTTTCAGTGACCTGTGGACCTATACACCTAGATCTCTCTGACTTTCAATAGTCTTGAGGGTTCTGCCATTCACTGGATATTGCCGACCAGCATTAGACCATCCAAAATACAATCCCTCACATTTGTCCAGATTAAACTCCATCTGCCATCGCTCCGCCTAAGTCTCCACATGACCTAAATCATCTAGTCTGTAACCTTTAGGTGTGTCTCTTGTAGCATTGCCATGTCCGCCTTCAGCCCCCTCAAACACGCGAGCCCTCTTGACCGGCCCATTCAGCCCTCTGACATTCCATGTAGTCAGCCTGGTCGGGGGGGGCTTACCGCCCCTCCCCCTCCCCCTGCCGACTAGCCATCACCCTTTTAGGCCAGCCTCTAGCTCGCGCCCGCTGCTTCCTCGAGCCCCCCCCACCCCCCGCCCTCGGGCATTCGCCTTTCCCGACCTCCCATTTGTCCCTCAGTAACAGCTTCTCCCCAGTCAGCAAAACAGCTCCACCCACCTCTCCCCCCCTTGCAACAACACTAGCAACCCCAACCCCCCCAAGTCCAGCTCCAGCTTAACACCCTGCTCACCCCCCACTGTGCTTCCGAGAGTCAGCTGACCCTTGCTGACTTGATAGCGCCGCCCCGGCAACAAGCAGTCTGTCTCCCCATTGGTTCTATCCCCTCTCCCCCCACTTGGACAAACATATTAAAGCATCACATTCCCCAGGAAACAAAGATCAGAAAAAACAGTGAAGAAACAGCCACTTCAGAAAACAGAACCAACTCCCAACGAACACCCCCCCACCCCCCGAACAAGCTCCCTGCAAGACCAAAGTTACCATTAGCCTTTAGCCATCCAATCAGTTCCCTTATTACACACAGCACTACTGATACTGATACAGCCCAGCACAACAAATCACCACCACCAGTAATCTCCAAGGCTTCAGTGTTTTTTAATTCACCCCAGCCTCTTTTCTTTAATAAAAGTTCCATACTTTGTTTGGTGTATCAAAGTAGAAGCCCCGTTCCTCATGTGTGACCCACAGACGGGCTGGGTACAGCATCCCAAACTTCACCCCCTTCTTAAAGATGGCCGTTTTTGCCCGATGAATCCAGCTCGCCTCTTGGCCAAATCCGTCCCAGGTCCTGATAAACGCGCAGCTCACAATTCCTCCCACTTGCTGCTCCGTTCCTTCTTGGCCCACCGCAGAACGTGTTCCTTGTCCAGGAATCGGTGAAAGCGTACCACCATCACCCTCGGCGGCTCGTTCGCTCGGGGCTTCTTCGCGAGGGCTCTGTGCGCTCTGTGCGCTCCACTTCCAGGGGCCGAGGGAACGCCTCAGCCCCCATCAACTTCTCCAACATGTCCGTCACATAAGTCCTTGCATCCAATCCCTCACTGCCTTCAGGGAGGCCGACAATTCTAAGATTCTGCCTCCTGGACCTGTTCTCCAGGTCCTCCAGCTTCTCCTGCATTCTTCTCTGGCGGTCGTTCATCATCCCCATCTTGGTCTCCAGCACGGTTATGTATTCCTCGTGCTCGGCCGCCCTTTTTCTCCACCTCCTGGATCGCTGTCCCGTGGGTCCTGATTCTGTACGACTTGATCAATCGGAGCTTTAATCGGGTCCAGCGTGTCCTTCTTCAGCTTGGTGAAGCAATCTTCAAAAAACTCACCAGCTGCCCCGTTGACCACTGTGCCGTCTCCCCGCGGCCCTGCTTCTCCGCCATGTTTTCCCGCGTTGCCGGCTCTGCTCGCGTCTTCCTTATAGGACTTTGTCTTCTCACACGGCCACTTCTGGTCCAATTCTCCGTACACCGGAGGGGGATTTCTCCTTACTGTCTCACTCTTCACTGATTTATCCAATAAAATCCAGCGAAAAACAGGGGAAAAGGTCCAAACGTCCGTCACAGGCGGGAGCTGTCCAATGTGCGACCTACTCCTCCATGGTTCGCCACCGGAAGTCCCTCTGTCCTGATTTATATCTTATATTTGAATCATTATCCATATAAATATCACAGACACCGGGCGGGATTCTCCGGCCCACCAGCTCCCTTTTTCCTGGGCGGCGGCCCTCACCGGCAGCGGGATTCTCCGTCTCTGCCACCTGCCAATGGGATTGGCCCATTGTGGCCACCCCACACCGCCGGGAAACCCGCGGGCGTGGGAGCGCTGCCGGCGCACGGAGAATCCGTCGGCAGAGAGAATGTTTAAGGGCTTTGTTATAAAGAAATAAGGATAAAAATGGTCCTGATTGGCATTAAAGTCTGATTCATGCACCTCATCCACTTTCTAAAAATCATTCTCAGCTTGGTCAGCTGAAACTGTCAGCTCCCTAAACATCACCAATACAGGAACTCTCAGATGAAGCTCTGTCTCCAGAACCCATCGATACTTTACAAACTTCAGCAAGTGGAAACTCCGCCATTCCCAGCTGAACCTTTCCTCCTCTACAATCCTCATCCTCCTGATACATCTCCACCTTGTGGACCAGACTCATGTCCATGGCCAAGGTTAGGACAGAAGCCTGGGAATGAGGCTTTGTCTGCCTGTTGAGGGAGGAGGAGTGGTGAGGGGGATGGAGTCAGCTGGTCTTCACTGTGGAGCTGGGGAACAAGCCCTGGATTGCAATCCATTTCCTGAAAGTGTCAGCAAAGCCCATTTTCTCAATTGTCTTGAGGAAACGCTTGACGGCTCTGGAGCTGCGGATGGACTCACTTTGGAGCATCCGCGATGCTGAGGAGGTCGTGGATAGCACGTTTAGCGAGTTGGTCACACCGCAGGTGAAGGGTTACTGAGGGAGATAGAAAATGGGTGACCAAAAGAAAGAGCAAGAGTAGGAAGGCAGTGCAGGTGTCCCCTGCGGTCATCTCCCTGCAAAACAGATATACCGCTTGGATACTGTTGAGGGAGATGGCCTCACCAGGGGAAGGCAGCAGAGGCCAGGTTCATGGCACCGTGGCTGGCTCTGCTGCACAGCAGGGCAGGAAGAAAAATGGCAGGGCTATAGTGATAGGGACTCGATCGTAAGGGGAATAGAAGGCGGTTCTGTGGGAGCCAATCGAGACTCCAGGATGGTATGTGCCTCCCTGGTGCAAGGGTCAAGGATGTCTCGGGCGGCTGCAGGACATTCTAGGGGGGGAGGGTGAACAGCAGCTGTCGTGGTGCACATAGGCAACCAACGATATAGGTAAAAAACGGGATGAGGTCCTGCAAGCAGAATTCAGGGAGTTAGGAGTTAAACTAAAAAGTAGGACCTCAAAGGTAGTAATCTCAGGATTGCTACCAGTGCCACGAGCTAGTCAGAGTAGGAATGTCAGGATAGATAGGATGAATGCGTGGCTCGAGAGATGGTGCAAGAGGGAGGGATTCAAATTCCTGGGGCATTGGGACCGGTTCTGGGGGAGGTGGGACCAGTACAAACCGGACGGTCTGCACTTGGGCAGGACTGGAACCGATGTCCTAGGGGGGGTGTTTGCTAGAGCTGTTGGGGAGGGTTTAAACTAATGTGGCAGGGGGATGGGAACCAATGCTGGAAGTTGGAAGGTAGTAAAACAGGGACAGAAACAAAAGGAAGTAAGGGGAAAAGTGCAAGGCAGAGAAGACATAGTCAGAAATCCATAAGGGCGACAGTACAAGGTACAGTGACTGAGGGGAGCACAGTGAATAGGCCCAGTAATAACAAAAGGAATAAAACTGGAGATGTTAAGATTCAAAACAGAGGTAAAAAAACCAACATAAGTGTACTTTACCTGAATGCTCGTAGTATTCGGAATAAAGTAAATGAGTTGGTGGCACAAATCATCGTAAATGACTATGATTTAGTGGCCATTACTGAAACATGGTTAAAGGATGGTCACGACTGGGAGTTAAATATCCGAGGGTATCAAACTATTCGGAAGGACAGAGTGGATGGTAAGGGAGGTGGTGTTGCTCTGTTATTTAAGGATGACATCCGGGCAATAGTAAGGGATGACATCGGTGCTATGGAGGATAAGGTTGAATCCATTTGGGTGGAAATCAGGAATAGTAAGGCGAAAAAGTCACTGATAGGAGTAGTCTATCGGCCACCAAATAGTAACGATATGGTGGGGCAGGCAATAAACAAAGAAATAACTGATGCATGTAGAAATGGTACAGCAGTTATCATGGGGGATTTTAATCTACATGTTGATTGGTTTAACCAGGTCGGTCAAGGCAACCGTGAGGAGGAGTTTATAGAATGTATCCGCGATAGTTTCCTAGAACAGTATGTAATGGAACCTACGAGGGAACAAGCGGTCCTAGATCTTGTCCTGTGTAATGAGACAGGATTGATTCATGATCTCATAGTTAGGGATCCTCTCGGAAGGAGCGATCACAATATGGTGGAATTTAAAATACAGATGGAGGGTGAGAAAGTAAAATCAAATACTAGTGTTTTGTGTTTAAACAAAGGAGATTACAAGGGGATGAGAGAAGAACTAGCTAAGGTAGACTGGGAGCTAAGACTTTATGGTGGAACAGTTGAGGAACAGTGGAGAACCTTCCAAGCGATTTTTCACAGTGCTCAGCAAAGGTTTATACCAACAAAAAGGAAGGACGGAAGAAAGAGGGAAAATCGACCGTGGATATCTAAGGAAATAAGGGAGAGTATCAAATTGAAGGAAAAAGCATATAAAGTGGCAAAGAGTGCTGGGAGATTAGAGGACTGGGAAATCTTTAGGGGGCAACAGAAAGCTACTAAAAAAGCTATAAAGAAGAGTAAGATAGAGTATGAGAGTAAACTTGCTCAGAATATAAAAACAGACAGTAAAAGTTTTTACAAATATATAAGACAAAAAAGAGTGGCTAAGGTAAATATTGGTCCTTTAGAGGATGAGAAGGGAGTTTTAATAATGGGAAATGAGGAAATGGCTGAGGAACTGAACAGGTTTTTTGGGTCGGTCTTCACAGTGGAAGACACAAATAACATGCCAGCGACTGATAGAAATGAGGCTATGACAGGTGAGGACCTTGAGAGGATTGTTATCACTAAGGAGGGAGTGATGGGCAAGCTAATGGGGCTAAAGGTAAACAAGTCTCCTGGCCCTGATGGAATGCATCCCAGAGTGCTAAAAGAGATGGCTAGGGAAATTGCAGATGCACTAGTGATAATTTACTGAAATTCACTAGACTCTGGGGTGGTCCCGGTGGATTGGAAATTAGCAAACGTGACGCCACTGTTTAAAAAAGGAGGTAGGCAGAAAGCAGGAAATTATAGGCCAGTGAGTTTAACTTCGGTAATAGGGAAGATGCTGGAATCTATCATCAAGGAAGAAATTGCGAGGCATCTGGATAGAAATTGTCCCATTGGGCAGACGCAGCATGGGTTCGTTCAAGGCAGGTCATGCCTAACTAATTTAGTGGAATTTTTTGAGGACATTACCAGTGCAGTAGATAACGGGGAGCCGATGGATGTGGTATATCTGGATTTCCAGAAAGCCTTTGACAAGGTGCCACACAAAAGGTTGCTGCATAAGATAAAGATGCATGGCATTAAGGGTAAAGTAGTAGCATGGATAGAGGATTGGTTAATTAATAGAAAGCAAAGAGTTGGGATAAATGGGTGTTTCTCTGGTTGGCAATCAGTAGCTAGTGGTGTCCCTCAGGGATCCGTGTTGGGCCCACAATTGTTCACAATTTACATTGATGATTTGGAGTTGGGGACCAAGGGCAATGTGTCCAAGTTTGCAGATGACACTAAGATGAGTGGTAAAGCGAAAAGTGCAGAGGATACTGGAAGTCTGCAGAGGGATTTGGATAGGTTAAGTGAATGGGCTCGGGTCTGGCAGATGGAATACAATGTTGACAAATGTGAGGTTATCCATTTTGGTAGGAATAACAGCAAACGGGATTATTATTTAAACGATAAAATATTAAAGCATGCCGCTGTTCAGAGAGACTTGGGTGTGCTAGTGCATGAGTCACAGAAGGTTGGTTTACAAGTGCAACAGGTGATTAAGAAGGCAAATGGAATTTTGTCCTTCATTGCTAGAGGGATGGAGTTTAAGACTAGGGAGGTTATGTTGCAATTGTATAAGGTGTTAGTGCGGCCACACCTGGAGTATTGTGTTCAGTTTTGGTCTCCTTACTTGAGAAAGGACGTACTGGCACTGGAGGGTGTGCAGAGGAGATTCACTAGGTTAATCCCAGAGCTGAAGGGGTTGGATTATGAGGAGAGGTTGAGTAGACTGGGACTGTACTCGTTGGAATTTAGAAGGATGAGGGGGGATCTTATAGAAACATTTAAAATTATGAAGGGAATAGATAGGATAGATGCGGGCAGGTTGTTTCCACTGGCGGGTGACAGCAGAACTAGGGGACATAGCCTCAAAATAAGGGGAAGTAGATTTAGAACTGAGTTTAGGAGGAACTTCTTCACCCAAAGGGTTGTGAATCTATGGAATTCCTTGCCCAGTGAAGCAGTTGAGGCTCCTTCATTACATGTTTTTAAGGTAAAGATAGATAGTTTTTTGAAGAATAAAGGGATTAAGGGTTATGGTGTTCGGGCCGGAAAGTGGTGCTGAGTCCACAAAAGATCAGCCATGATCTAATTGAATGGCGGAGCAGGCTCGAGGGGCCAGATGGCCTACTCCTGCTCCTAGTTCTTATGTTCTTATGAAACATTGCACTCACTCTGGATGAATATCTTTTATACATCCAGGGAGAGGATTAAGGTAGAGGTTTGTCTGTGGAGAATCAGGTTGGCCGTGCCACCTGGGCAACTTGGCAATGCCAGGCTGGTAGTGGTAGGGTGTCTGGGTGGCACCAGCAGTGTCAGGGTACTGATGTGTTATGTACTCTGGGATAACACAGGCTGCAACTGGATGCAGCTTTCACCAAAAGATACTCCAGACCCTGACGTGAGTTCAATCTGATTTATTGAACCAGTAGCACAGTTAGCACAGTTCTCTATGAGTTCGACTCTTTGCCAACCTAAATGTGGTTACTCTGTCTGACTGAACCAGACTAGCTCTCAGCCACGTGCTGGAGGTGTGATACTGTACATACACCCTGACACACTCTGTAGATGTTCATCAGTTGAAAAAGGTGGAGTGTGAGTGCCTCGTGCCTTTTACAGTGAGATACCACCCCTCAGTATCCTGCCTGCTCATTGGTCATGTCCTGTTCTCTGTGTTCATTAGCTGCCTGTCTGTATATCATTATCTGCATACTGCATATCGCAACATCTCCCCTTTTTTTATGTTTTGTTGGCATTTGGGAACGTACTTACATGTGGTGGCATATATTAACATCTTTACAAGCGATGGCATATGTGAACGTATTTACATGTGAAGACAGCTGTCTAATGTGAGAAAACAGAATATAGCAAACAAAACAAATGTTCATAAGTCCCGTCTCTGGGGCTTGCGTCTGATCCTTGTCGACCACCGGAGAGGTGGTGGTGGGGACGACGGGGCCTTGACAGGCGGGATAGAAGCCTGACTGCTGGCCTCGTAGTTCGAGGTATCAGGAGGTGGCAAAACAACAGACGGAAATGGAGAAGAAAGCGGTTGCGGGCAGGCAACTTTGCACAGTGCCCGTCTGTTTCATCTCACAACAGAACCATCAGCCATACGTACAACATACGGGCGGGGCGCTGCCTGCCGAATAACGACAGCTGGAGCTGACCAGCCACCATCCGGTATCTTGATCCTGACAGTGTCTGCCGGGGATAACACGGGTAAATCAGTGGCATGAGCATCATAGCCCTGCTTTTGCTGGTTTCGGAGCTGCTGCACCTTCTGCAGCACCGGGAGGTGAGCCAGGTTGGGCAAGTGTATGGCTGGAAGTGTCGTCCGCAGGTCCTTGTTCATTGGGAGTTGAGCCGGCGACATGCCCTGTACGCAAGCAGCGCAAGGTAGATGTCAGAAGCAGAATCCGCGGCCTTGCAGCTGAGCTGTTTCACAATGTGCACCCCATTTTCAACCTTCCCATTGGACTGCGGATAGTGTGGGCTGGAAGTTACATGTTTGAAATGGTATGACTTGGCAACATAGACCACTCGTGGCTGCTGAAGCACGGGCCATTGTCACTCCTGACAGTGTGGGATACCATGCCTGGAAAAACGTCTCCTTACAGGCCTCGATGATGGCCGAGATGTGAGGTCTGAGAGCTTCACGACTTCAGGGTAGTTTCAAGAATAGTCAATAATCAAAACGTTAGACACGACCATTCGTACAAAAGAGGCGATGCCAATCTTGGACACAGGAGGTCTAGATTAGATTCGATGCTGCTAGGAGCGTCTCTTGCTCTGTGCTGGCTGGAAGTGTTGACAGGTCGCACAGTTGAGGACCATGTTTGAGATGTCCTGGCTACATACCGGGCCAGTAGACAGCCTGTCCGCTCTGCATCTGCACTTCTCGACACCCAGGAGTGTCCCTCATGGAATTTGGCAGAGCACCAAGCTCTGGAGACTGAGTGGAATGACAATCCGGGTCCAGCTGATGTAGGATACCATCTCTCACCGTCAGGTCATCCTTTACATTGTAAAAACTGAGGAAACTGCCCTTGTC
This sequence comes from Scyliorhinus canicula, assembly GCF_902713615.1. NCBI lineage: Eukaryota > Metazoa > Chordata > Chondrichthyes > Carcharhiniformes > Scyliorhinidae > Scyliorhinus > Scyliorhinus canicula. The sequence goes on from NC_052158.1 coordinate 4,341,172, forward strand.
TGCCAGCCATTGGCGAGGTGGTGCATGACACGCTCCAAGAGGGGGTCTTTGGCTGTCTCCTTGCGGATACGAACCACCTTCTCATCAGACGCCAGGAGGGTGCTAGCACACAGCTGCACCTGTGATTCAATCTGCCGGCTGATTTCCAGCGGTTCACTAGGCAATGTGAGGGAGGGGGACAATGTATCAGCGATGATGAGCTCCTTGCCAGGCATGTACACTAAGTCAAAGTCGTACCTTCTGAGTTTAAGGAGGATGCGCTGCAACCGGAGGCGTATGTCGTTCAGGTCTTGTGGATAATGTGGACCAGAGGCCTATGATCCGTCTCGACAGTGAATGTCTGCAGGCCGTAGACATAGTCGGAAACTTGAGATTTGCAGTGAGAAGACCCAGGCATTCCTTCTCTATTTGCACATACCTTGTTTTGGTGGGCGTCATGGCCCTCGATGCACAGGCTACCGGTGCCCAGGATGAAGTGTCATCGCGTTGAAGCAGCACCATACCGATGCCCATCCCTGGCTCGCATCTGTCGAGATCTTCGTCTCCCAGTCTGGGTCGAAAAATGGCAAAACGGGTGCAGTGGTGAGCTTGGCTTTCAACTCCAACCACTCTGCCTGATGGGCTGCCTTCCACTCAAAGGCAGTGGACTTTTTCACCAGGTTTCGTAGGGCCATGGTGTGTGAGGCCATGTTTGGGATGAACTTGCCCAGAAAATTGACCATGCCCAGGAAGCGCAATACCGCCTTCTTGTCTTCAGGGACCTTCATGGCTTTGATGGCCTTGACCTTGTCTGTGTCCGGGCGCACGCCCTGCTGAGAGATCTGGTCACCTCGGAACTTGAGTGTCGACATGTCAAAGCAACATTTGGCCCTGTTCAGCTTCAGGCCATTGGCATGGACACGGCGGAATAGCTGCTGGAGACGGGAAACATACTCTTCAGGGGTCGTGGACCATATGATGATGTCGTCCACGTACACACGAACCCCTTCAATACCCTCCACCATCTGCTCCATGATGCGATGGAAGATCTCTGATGCCGAGACAATGCCAAACGGCATGCGGTTATAGCAGTGTCTGCCAAACGGTGTGTTGAAGGTGCAGAGCCTTCTGCTGGACTCATCCAGCTGGATTTGCCAAAATCCATGTGACGCATCTAACTTGGTGAAAGAACGTGCGTGTGCCATCTGACTGGTGAGTTCCTCCCGCTTCGGGATGGGGTAGTGTTCACGCATTATATTCTTATTGAGATCCTTCAGTCTGTATATCATTATCTGCATGTCTGCATATCGTGACAGGTACCCTGCCCAGTGGGCGTGCCCCTGGGAGCCTCTGATCCCCTGGGAGACCCCCACGATGCCGTTCTGTCTGGTTCCTGTTTGTGGAAACCAGAACTGAACGGCGCCCGCCCGAGGTCTCCGAGGGGAAGGGAGATTGATCCCACACCTCGGGAAACTGAGGAATCTGCATATCTGCATGGAGAGGGTCACCGTGTGCCACCAATCGCCTCCATGCTTAGAGGCTTGTGTGCTGGCAGGTCCTACAGATGGGGGTGAGGCAGGGAAGTGTGTGTCTGCTGGGAGCTTAGCTGCAGTGTGATGTGGGTCCTGGGTGTGACACACAGGTTGTTACAACCTGTCCGGGGGCAGGGTGGATGGGAGCAGGGGCGCGGTGGGCAGGCAGGGCTTGGAGACAGCTGGTGGTCCTGAGGGGTGGGCTGGCTGATAGTGTGACTGGTGAGGCCTCTGCCCTGAGAGGGGCAGTGTGCCAGGGAGGGTGCCAAAGGCCACGGTGCATGTGTCCTTTGTTTGGGGTGAGCTCTGCTATTCCCCTGCTTCCCCTGCAGTGGGGCTGAGCTTCTGATGAGGGAACTGAGGAGTGGCAGCACCTGGTGTGTGACTGATTGAGCTTGGCCACGCCCATCCCGGTGATGGCTCAGCCGGGGTCTGAGGCTTTCCAGAGGGGCGGCCTGGGTGGGCTCCCAAATGACCAGAGGCTCTGTGAACATTTCCAGGACACAGTGAGCAGTCAGCAGAGTGAGCAGCCAGGGGCCTGTGAGAAGCAGCAAAGGGGTGTGTTTAAAACCCAGACTGCAGCAATGGGGGTCTGAGCCAGGCCACCCCGATCCCGAGGGGGACACCCCGAGTGCACAGACCTGTCACCAAGTCGCTCCCCGTTACTCCCCCCGGCCCAGGCAGCCCCCCCAGCAAGTCCAACAAGGCTTTTTGAGAGTTTATTACCCTCTCTCTGCCCCTCAGCAGCCATGGAGCCCAGTCCCCGTTTGGAAATATTTGCACTAATTCACACCCGCGTGACTTCTGCCTGAGAGGGCGGAGCATTGTGGAAGGGCGGAGCATACTGTGTCCAATCCGCTGATTAGATTTAAATCTATGTAAATGAGGGTTTTACATGGGCCCGCTGCAGGGCACAAACTTTGATTTCACCGCCAGGGAGGGACTGGAGCCTGGCGTCGGAATCAGTGCCGGGCACAAACCTCGATTTGTGCATTACGCCCGATTCTCCGCCCGATCACACTTCCGGTGTCGTGAAGCGGAGAATCCGCCATATTTGTTTCCACAGAGCAGAACGGAAATATCTCGGTGTTGAGATCTTCATCTAAATTTGAGAAGAGATTAGTTTATTTTGATGATCTCTCTCTCTCACACACACACACACACACACACAGGCACACACAGAAACACAGACAGACACACACACAGTCTCACACACAGTCCCACACACACACACATATCAGGTCGGCTTATTTTGATGTTGAGGACCAGGAAATCACATCAAAAATGGTGAAATCTTCCCCAATCCCAAGTGAGTCTCTCCCCCGATCCCCAGTGAGTCTCCCCCGATCCCCAGTGAGTCTCCCCCCGATCCCCAGTGAGTCTCCCCCCTGGATCCCCAGTGAGTCTCTAATTTTCTGTTTTTTCTCCCAGTCTCTGTGACCCTGGATGTGGAAACAGCGAATCCCTGGCTCAAAGTGTCTGAGGATCTGAAGAGTTTGAGATGGACCGGGACCCAGAGGAGTCTCCCTGACACCAGGAAGAGGTTTACACACTGGCCCTGTGTGCTGGGATCAGAGGGATTCACATCGGGGAGACATTACTGGGAGGTGGAGGTGATGGGGAATCGGGGCTGGAGACTGGGAGTAGCCGCAGAGTCTGTGGAGAGGAAGGGCTGGGTCAGTCTGAGCCTAGAGACTGGATTCTGGACCATTGAGCGGCGTCAGGATCAGTTTTATATAAACTCCTCTCCTGAATCCCGTCTCCCTGTCGGTCAGATCCCCGGGAAGGTGGGAATTTATCTCAGTTATGAGTCTGGGACAGTTTCATTTTACAACGTGGACCACCAAGTCCCAATCTCCACACCTACACTGGGAATAAATTCACTGAGAAACTTTATCCTTTCTTCTGGACTGGAGATGTAAACCAGTTTCTGAGAATCTGCTCCGGTTCTGATCCTGATCGGGAAAGGGGCAGAGCCTCGGAGTGGTGACATCTTCACTGACATCACAAAGGTCAGGGTCGGGGGTCAGAAATCACTCTTGACAACAGGTTGTACTAAATGAGTGATTTAATTTCCAAATTGTAAAATCTCAATCAGACAGTAAATAAGAACAACACAAATAGAAATGTCAGAGGATTAAAATAAAAACGAAATTAAATATCCTGAACTTTTGCTTGCCGTTCATTGTAGTGCCAATTGCAGCCACACGATGGTGATGTTGAGCTGTACAAAGATCAGTAAAGTTTTACAGCGCAGTATCGCCACCTGCTGCTGGATATCTGGTACTGGCAGGAATACCAAAAACAAAAAATGCTCAAACACTCGCTGATCTGACAATTCAGGCGGGACCTTTCTTCACAACTGAAAGAGAATTGGATCAGAAACAAAGGAGGGAAAATAAACATTAGCCTGGACTTAAAAAAAAATAATCATTATTGTCACAAGTAAATCAAGTTACTGTGAAAATCCCCTCGTCGCCACATTCCAGTGCCCGTTTGGGTTTACAGAGGGAGAATTCAGAATGTCCAAATTACCTAACAAGCACGTCATTCTGGACTTGTGAGAGGAAACCGGAGCACCCGGAGGAAACGCACACGGACACGGGGAGAACGTGCAGACTCTGCACAGACAGTGACCCAAGCCTGGAATCGAACCTCGGACCCTGGCGCTGTGAAGCAACAGTGCTAACTAGTGTGCTACCCTGCCGCCCACTCCACTTCCATGTTCCTGTCATACACCAAATACCTTTCGGGAAATTCCACACTGCCGGTCTGGACAATATTCAAAAAAGCCCAGGTTGGGACAGTGAAATTTCCCAGTTTGGGATCTTGCTGTGTGTCAGGAGCTGAATTCACAAATCTGGGCCTGTATTCCGAGTACAGAAGAGGATAAGAACACCCTCCTGGTTTAATAACTGGGACATGGAGGATAGTTAGAATGTGAGAATGAAAGTGAAATTAGATAGAACAACCACCACCTCCCTCTGGCTGAGAATGGTATTACAGCAATAACATTAGATTTTTAAAAACCAGTGCAGCAGCTCCTGGTGAGACTGGAACAACATGTTTCCCTGTTCAATTAACCAGCAGTTCAAATTAATAATAAAAACAGAAAGTTCTGGAAAAATGTTCAGCAGGTCCAGTCTGTGGAGAGAGAAACAGAGTTGACGTCTCGAGTGGAATATGAATCTTTTTCAGATGATTCCAGCATTCGCAGTATTTTGTTTTTATTACAAAGATCAAATGGTTAGATTGTATAAATATAGGTTTTACTTGATGCAAACAACATTACTTGTCAACAAAACAGTAAACCTAAAACCACAAAACTGTCTATGGGTTTATTTTAACCCAGTGATAGAAATCTACCTTTTCTTACTGGTTAATAAAAGTTTAAAGGAAGCATGATTAGTGACATTATACTATAAAATCATTATATTAGCCATGACAGCAGAAAAGGGCTGAGAACATGGGAAAGGATCAGATAAGAAAGTCAGTTTTCAAACTGACTATACATGCAAGGCCACAATGCAGAATAAACCCATTGTTCATATTGGGCAAAGATCCAGTTTCTAGAAAACATGGTGGGGGCAGCACGGTGGCGCAGTGGGTTAGCCCCTGCAGCCTCACGGCGCTGAGGTCCCAGGGTCGATACTGGCTCTGGGTCACTGTCCGTGTGGAGTTTGCACATTCTCCTCGTGTTTGCGGGGTTTTCGCCCCACATTTTCCAAAGATGTCCAGGGGGTAGGTGGATTGGCCACTCTAAATTGCCCTTAATGGGAAAAAATGAATTGGGTACTCTAAATTTAAAAAAAAAGTAAACATGGTGGGAAACAGGTGGTTTGGATCACACCACATATGGAACATGCAGAATTCTCTCATGCCACATTATCTCTTAAAACGTGATGAGACAGACATTGTGGGTCGAATTAGGGGAATTATAATAGTTAAAACACATCATAGCCAGAAAGGGGACAGAACCATTAAAAGATTCTGATCTCTTTAAGAGACCGGGAGAGAACCTTCTTATTCTCTCTGAAATCATCTTTAACCTAACCTTTGAAACCTAGTCTTATTTTGTTTTGCAAATCGCTATTTCCTTTTGTTTCATTTTTGTATTGTGCATTTTGATCGAAAGAAATTACCACAAACTGAATTGTATTTTGAATTCAACTCAACCATCTGTATTTATGTTGGACAAACGAACCTTCTAAATTCTGTATTTGCATAAAATTTGACTTGATCAGTCAACTTGAAAACTGACACAAATAAAGCGATACTTTACTTCACCCAAGAATCTCAGTCTCAACTTCTGTCAATTAATATATAGTGCGGCAACACATAAATATATTAACAAAGTACAGATCCAACAGTGCCTGACTGGCCGACTCTATTTATACAAAGGCACATGAACTGTGTTAAGGGTCCCCCGCCCCTTATCGGGCAGCTGATATTCTGCAAGCTCCTCGGGGTGGTGTATCATCCCTACTCCGTGAGAGCCGTGTGGGTTATAACAGTGAAGCATAGAGAACTGGAGCCAATTCTCCACACAATTTTATAACATTTATTTACATAATTACAAAATTACACACATGCGCACTCTTATCCAAGAACCACAGTTTCAATCGGAGTCTATTTACCGGTGACAGGCATAGGTAAAGAGCAGTTAATTTACAAATAACTGTGTGGGTTTCCTCCGGGTGCATCACTTTCCTCCACACAGTCTATAGGGTTAGATGGATTGACCATGCTAAATAGCCCCATTGGTGTCCAACGATTTGCAGGTTATGTGAATTGTCATTGTCAGGCTTAGGAAGGGGGAGTGGAGCTAGGTTTGGCTGTTCGGAGGGCTGTTGCAGGCTCGATGGGCCGAATGGACTCCTTCTGCACTGTAGGGATTCAATGGTTCTAATTAATACGAGGTTCAGACTCTACTTTCTACCCTCGCTTATCATTGTACTGTGATTGTCCGTCTGCCTCAGCAGGCTTCCTTCCCACACTCTGATTCTGAGGAAGTGTCCAAAACAGATGTTTCTCTTTGTGAAGGACTGAACACTCAACCCCTTGTCGCTCCTGCCAATGGGTTAACAGCAGCTTCTCGCCCCACCAATTCCTCCTTGTAGCTGCTCAGTCTGTGCTGACTGGGAGCCTGGTCACCGATCAAACTGGATTCCTGAATTGTGTATCTCTGTATTCTGCCCATGGCTATACCTTGACCAAGCTAACTGTGCCCATCGTGGTAGCCTGGTCCATGGCTATACTTGACCAACTAACTGCCCATGCGTGTAGTCTGTCCATGGCTATAACCTTGACCAACTAACTGTGCCCATCGTGTAGTCTGTCCATGGCTATACCTTGACTAACTAACTGTGCCCATCGTGTAGTCTGTCCATGGCTATACCTTGACCAACTAACTGTGCCCATTCATGTAGTCTGTCCATGGCTATACCTTGACCAACTAACTGTGCCCATCGTGTAGTCTGTCCATGGCTATACCTTGACCAACTAACTGTGCCCATCGTGTAGTCTGTCCATGGCTATACCTTGACCAACTAACTGTGCCTATTGTGTCAGAACATAAGCAGCAAGTGCTTCACCTGGACACATTCAGGTGGGATTTTCAGGTTGCTCCCATCCCGACACCGGAAATTCCAGCCCGGGATCGACGGACCTTTAAATGGTCCGCCCGCGACTATTCAGGCGGTGGAAGGGGCTGGAAAATTCTGCCCTCGGGGTGACTGTGAGGGGTTTGAACGTTCTCCCCGTGTCTGTGTGGGTTTCCTCCGGGTGCTCCGGTTTCCTCCCACAGTCCAAAGATATGCAGGTTAGGTGGATTGGCCATGCTGAATTGTCCCTTAGAGTCCAGGGATGGCAGAATAGGTGGGGTTACGGGGTTAGGGTGGGGGAATGGACCTAAGGAGGGTGATCTTTCAGAGGGTTGGTGCAGACTCAATGGGCCGAATGGCCTCCTTCTGCACTGTGTGGTTTTTATGGTTCTGAGATGCACTGTGGGGACTCACTAAGGCTTCTTCGGTAGCACCAGTAACTCACGAGGCTGCTTAGTCCGGCACCCTCAAGACCAATGACTGTTAGAAAGGTGACGGCAGCAGATACCTGGGATCACCCCCACCTGGAGGTCTCCCCTCCAAGTCACTCCCCATCCTGACTGGGAAATATATCGGGCCGTTCCTTCAGTGTCGCCGAGTCCAATATCCTGGAGCTCCCTCCTAACAGCACGGTGGTGTACCTACACCTCAGGGACTGCAGCGGCTTTCAAGACGGCAGCTCAGCACCACATTGTCAAGGGGCAATTAGGGATGGACAACAATGCTGGCCTAGCCAGTGAAGCCCACATCTCGTAAATTAATTTTAAAAGTTATCAATTGTGTCACAAGAACTTCTAATAAGTATTGGATCTAATTGCGGTGATCTTATGAGCAGAGTGAAGCATAGTTCATTGAAGCTGATGGGCCCCACATAAAATCCCTTCCAGAGATAGAGGGCAGAGCACGAAATACATGTGGAGAAAAACATTCAGGAATCAGGGGGAATTGAATAATTATTACAGTTTCTAATACACCATTAATTCAGTTCTTTCCAACATCTTACACAGGACATTATTCGGAAAGCAATAGGTTACTGAGTGTGACCCTGTTTATCTTTATGGTTCAGTTCATTGTTGGCTAATATCCATACAATTTCCTGTCAGACACAGGCCTCAATCCTGAAATTAAACTATTCTCTGTGGTACATCAAGATGGGGATTGGCATTATTGGGGTGGTATTATTTCCCAGTCTCTGTGGGTATTGTTACAAGTATATGATGGGGTTCACCTGACTTACAACTGTTTATTGATTTTGGTTATGATGAGCCCAAGAGCCTGCCCTTCACGTGTTCTTCAACAGAGGCCTTCGTAGCTTCTAATCAAAAAACAAGCTTTATTCGACAAATTTAGTTAACATTTATATAAACACACAGTAAGAATTTTATCAACAACAAACATAAAGACCCCACAGACATACAATAATCTATGTATAACACTTAATGAATCCCCCTTAACTGTTTCAATTCAATAACAAAATCCAAATAAAACCCCTTTTCAAAGGTGTGGCCCAGCACACAGCCTTCTTACTGGTATAACACTTGTTCTTCATAAAATTTACAGTGCAGAACGAGTGCAGCTCCAACAACACAAGAAACTTGACACTATCCAAGACAAAACAACGCACTTGTTTGGCGCCCCTTCTAGAATACGTTTCAGCCTCTCCAATGATGAACAGTTGCAGCCGTGTGAACCGTCTACAAAGGTGAATTCCAGGAACTCACTAAGGTTTCTGAGGCAGTACCTTCTAAACCCATGGCTGCTAATATCTAGAAGGACAAGGACAGCAGACACATGGGAACACCACCATCTGGTAGCCATTCAGCATCCTGATTTGGAAATATATCGGCTGTTCCTTCACCCACCCTGGTCAAAATCCTGGAACGTCCTCCCTATCAGCATTGTGTACCTGGACCACATGGATTGTAGTGGATGGAGAAGGCAGCTCACCACCACCTCCTTAAAGGCATTAAGGAATGGGCAATGAATGCTGGCCCAGCCAGCGACACCACATCATAGAAATTATTTTTCAAAGAAAAGATGGAAATGTGAGGGTGCGTGTGAGAGAGTGAATGGAGTTGACCCTTGAGGTGGCAGTCAGTGAGACACCAATGAATGTGTGATGGGCGTATGAGTGTGAATTTAGTGTGATGAGATGGCTGCCGTACCCTGGCGACACAGATCAGATCATTTATCTGCTTTGTGCACTGGATGACTGACCCCTCCTGGACTGCGTTGGTACTGACTCCCACTGCCACCACCTCCCAAACCGGAGTGGTGAGATCGCTGGACCCCCTGTGGTCAGGGCAGGGGTTAGGGGACCTCATAGCCGGTCTCCAGAAGACATTCCAGTGATGGCTCACTGAATTCTTCTTGGGTTTTGAGGCCGAGTTTCACTGGAACGTTGCTGGGTTGTAGGCATTGGGAACTGTGTTCATGGCTGCAGTTTAGACACGGCCCCCTGAGTGAGGAGAGGGTGAGGTAATGGTGTGGTCAGCAATTCAGAGGCTGCCTGCCAGCGCGATGGTGTGTTTCCTGTGGCTGCACAATTAATAAGGTGGGAAGCGGATAATATGACGGGAAAGCCCACTGTTGTGGCGGTGGGAAAAAGGCCCGATTTTCATGCCTGCTTGCGCACTTAGTTCAATTCAGGGAGGATTCTGCCCTCTGTCTCTCACTGCACAGATGCTGCCTAACCTGCTATTTTCCAATATTTTCTGTTATTATTTATTGCAGACTTCCAGCAGATGTTGTATTCCGATTTTCAAAGAGCTAACAGTGTTGACAGTGACACAGATCACTCCTGGTCTGCATCAGCGCGAGGATAGAATCCTTGACATTTTCCATTCAAATCAGGAATGTTTCCCTCATATCAATGACATCCATACTGCCTACCCAGATGAAGATGAACAGTTCCTTGACTCAATTGAACAGGCTCTCTTGGCATTCCCAGACACAGCGCAGAAATAAAACTGGAGCATTTTGTCTGAGTAACAGTGAAGGAACGGTGATCTAGCTCCAAGTCAAGACAGTGTGTGGTTTGGAGGGGAACCTCCAGGTTGTGGGGTTCCCAGGTGTCTGCTGCCCTTGCCCTTCAAGGTGGTAGTGGGCGTGGGTTTGGAAGGTGCTGTGTAAAGAGCCTTGGTGAGTTCCTGCAGTGAATCTAGCAGAAGGTCCACACGGCGGTCAATATGCCTCGATGGTCAGGGTGGATGTTTAAGGTGATTGTGGGCTGCTGAACCAGCTGCTGCTTTTCCCTGGAAGGTATCAAGCTTCTTGGGTGTTGTTGGAAATCCAGGAAAGTGGAAGTATTTTATCAAACTCCGAACTTTTGCTTTGCAGATGGTGGGACAGGCTTTGGAAAGTCGGGAGGTGAGTTACCTGCAGTGATTGTCCCAGGATTGAGATGATTAACCCCCAACAGCGACGAACCGTCTTCATTATTCTCAGAGTGCCTCCAAGCAGTAGAGAGCTCCCTCCCCTCCACTCCTGATTTCCATTGACCGCCTGCTCTGGTGCAGCACTCCAGCAAATGCTGCCTCGATATCAAGGCTGGGCCATGTTTGGACAATGAGGCCAGGAGCTGGAATGTTGCCAGGGCCCATACCCTTTACAGTATGAAGGGCATTCAGCCATTTCTTGATATCACGTGGAGTGAATCGAATTAGCTGAAGAGCGAAATCTGTGAGGACCTCAAGAGGATGCCAAGATGGAACATTCACTGAGCTCTTCTGGTTGAAGGTGATGAACAATTCTTCATCCTTAGGGCAGCACGGTGGCACAGTGGGTTAGCCCTACTGCCTCACGGCGCCGAGGTCCCAGGTTCAATCCCGGCTTTGGGTCACTGTCCGTGTGGAGTTTGCACATTCTCCCCGTGTTTGTGTGGGTACAACCCAAAGATGTGCAGACTGGGTGGATTGGCCACGCTAAATTGCCCCTTAATTGGAAAAAATGAATTGGGCACTCTAAATTTTTTTTTTTTAATTCTTCATCCTTGCCTTTTGCACTGATGTCCTGGGTCACCCCCATCACTGAGGATGGGGATATTTTTGGAAATGCTTTCTCCAGTTAGTTGTTTTTTGTCCACCATTATTCACAGTTGAATTGGATTGGATTGAATTTGTTTATTGTCATGTGTACTGAGGCACAGTGAAAAGTATTGTTCTGCGTGCAGCTCAGACAGATCATTCCGTACATGAAAAGAAAATACATAATAGGGCAAACAGAAAATACACAATACATAGACGCAGGCGTCAGGTGAAGCATACAGGAGTGTAATACTACTCAGGAGCGAAGATGTGTGAAGAGATCAGTTCAGTCCATGAGAGGGTTGTGCAGGGATCTTGATGGGTGTGTCCAGAACCAGGGGTCACAGTCTGAGGACAGAGATGAGGAGACATTACTTCACCCAAAGAGTGGTGAGCCTGTGGAATTCATTACCACTGGAAGTAGTTGATGCTAAAACATTGAATATATTCAAGAGGCGGTTGGATATGGCACTTGGGGAGAATGGGATCAAAGGCTATGGGGAGAAAGCAGGATTAGGCTATTGAGTTGGATGATCAGCCATGATCGTGATAAATGGCGGAGCAGGCTCGAAGGGCCAAAAGGCCTCATCCTGCTACTATCTTCGATGTACGGTAACAGCAGGGAAGAAGCTGTTTTTGAATCTATTCTTGCGTGTTCTCAGACTTTTGTATCTCCTGCCCGATGGGAGAAGTTGGAAGAGTGAATAAGCCAGGTGAGAGGGGTCTTTGATTCTGCTGCCCACTTTCCCCAGGCAGCGGGAGGTGTAGACAGAGTCAATGCGTGATGGAATGTGATAGGACTGCAGTGCTTTGATATAATCTATCAGTGAATCTGTCATTTGCATTATTGAGAGAAGCTTTATTTTCCAAATGTATTAATTGAAATAAATTTCACAGCTGCCTTGGTGGGATTTGAACCCATATCCTCAGAGGTATAGCCTGGGTCACAAGATTACCAGTCCAGTGACATTGCCACTAAGCCACCATCTCTCCGTCATATCCTCAGACCGGACCTGCTGAACACTTTTCCAGAACTTTCTGTTTTTATTATTAATTTGATCTGCTGGTTAATTGAACAGGGAAACATGTTGTTCCAGTCTCACAAGGAGCTGCTGCACTGGTTTTTAAAAATCTAATATTATAGCTGCAATACCATTCTCAGCCAGGGGGAGGTGGTGTTGCTCCGTCTAATTTCACTTTCATTCTCACATTCCAACTATCCCCCAATGTCCCGGTGTGTGACAGGAACAAGGAAGTGGGAAGTTCAGGTATCCAGCAGCAGGTGGCGATACTGCGCTGCAAAACTTTACTGATCTTCGTACAGCTCAACATCACCATCGTGTGGCTGAAACTGGCACTACAATGAGCTGCAAGGGAAAGTTCAACTCTCTGGGCTGAATTTTCACTGTGATCACCGGTCACAAAAGGCGCTGGAGTCAAGTGTAGGAGCCGAGTGAGAATGGAAACACAGAGAAGAAATCCCGATACAGCTTTACACTGCAGTATCACCATAACATGATCAAAAACATTTAATAGTCCCAAAAAAGAATAAATGTTGACATTTTGAGGCGTAGATGCCTCAGTAATGGTTTTGACTTTTGAAGGTGATTAGTGCAGTCACTTTGTGTCTATGACATGACCCAGATATTCAATAGAAGATTGGCAAAATTCACATTTATCTTTCCACATTCTTAATCCGTAATCTTCTAGGCTCTGGAGTGCAGCATCAAGATTGTGGAGATTCTTTCTCATTCTTTCCAGGAACTAAGAAATGAAATTAAAATCGCTTATTGTCAGAACTAGGCTTCAAATGAAGTTACTGTGAAAAGCCCCCAGTCGCCACACTCTGGCACCTGTCTGGGAAGGCTGTTATGGGAATTGAACCGTGCTGCTGGGAAAGCCAGCGATTTAGCCTTGTGCTAAACAGCCCTTTAATATAATCTAAGTAAAACTGGCCTCCTAATCCACTTAAAATTTGATCCATGACATGTTGGAACATCTCAGGTGTGGACGTGACACCAAATTGAAGACTTTAATATCTGGACAGCCCATTGTGTGTCACGATTGTCAAAGATAGTTGTGAATCTGGATCCACATTCATCTGGAGAGAAGCTTGACTAAGGTCAATTTTCCTGAAGTGTTGGCCTCCAGCCAACCCAGTGAATAAACCATCAATCAGAGGCAGAGGCACTTACCTCACCTTTAAGCTCTTGCTTGAAGAATCTTTAACTTGACTGAGATCTCCCTCATACTCTCCATTCAAGACAATGGTTTGTTTCTTTAAAATCTTCGGTGACCAGCTTCGGATTCTGACATGAGATTCACCTGGGCCCAGTTTAGTTTAATCTTTTCCAGCCAGGTTCTCCACATTAATGCTGGATAATTTCCATTAACAATGTGCAGGGACAAATCTGCAGTCTGTCCATTCAACTGCTCAGGTTCATTGATACGGCCCCTCAACGGAACCACTTTTCCAGTAAGAAAGTACATTCACATCAGCGTGAGGGCCGACCGGTGTGAGTTACGCCTGTTCTCTCCCACAGCGTGCTGCTGGTGAGCAAACCTCCAGAGGAGCTCAGGTGAGTGCTTCACTCAGGGTGAGAGGGTGATGCCCGGTGCACTGCCCCCCTGACAGTGCATATGGTCATGGGGGTATGAAATGAAATGAAATGTAAATAGCTTATTGTCACAAGTAGGCTTCAATTAAGTTACAGTGAAAAGCCCCTAAGTCGCCAACATTCCAGCTGCCTGTTCGAGGAGGCTGCTACGGAATTGAACCGTGCTGCTGGCCTGCTTTGGTCTGCTGGGAATGGAGAGGTCTTGGGGGGGGGGGGGGGGGGGGGGGGGGGGGGGGGGGGGGGGGG